>NW_028270160.1:51614771-51916104 GCF_037043375.1 Chiloscyllium plagiosum
GCTTTTGCAAGTTCTTGCCTAACACCGTCAAAATTGGCCATCCTCCAACTTAGAACTTGATCCTTTAGATCAGGTCTGTCCTTTTCCATAACTATTTTAAAACTAATAGAATTATGATCACTGACACCAAAGTGCTCCCCCACCTCACTCACTTGACCTGTCTTATTTCCCAAGAGAAATATTTCCTTATTTCCCAATCAAATTGTGGTCTCTGATATCCAGCTGTATTTCTATTCCTCAGAATAGGTTTTGTGAATGCTATCATAAAGATCTATACAATGTCAGTCACACTCACTTGGTAGCAATGCTTGCTTTCAGTCAGAAGATTATGGGATTGGGGCTCACACCAGAGCCCTGAGCACAGAATCTCAACTGACAGCCAGGTGCAGGATCGAGGGAGTGCTGCGCTGTCATCTTTCTGATGAGATTACAAAATTGAGACCTCAATTTCTCCCTCAGATTAATAAACAATTGCATGGCATTCTTTTGGGAAGTTGCCCTTGGTGTCATAGACATTTTTCTCCCTCATTCAACACATCTCTTTTCCCAAAAGAAAATGGTCACGGGTTGCATTTCTATTTGTGGGATCTTGCTGTGCACAACATGACAGTCATGCGTTGCAAAAGTGATTGGAACTTCAAATGAATTACACCCATTTCTAAACTGGTTTGGTTGTTCTGCTTTCTAAAAGTGCTTCCAATAATTAGATGCTCGATTTGTAAAAAGGTTTCATTTTCATCAATTGATATTGGATTTATAAAGTGGCTTTTTTTAACAGAGCCTGCCCTTCTAAAAAGACCATTCACTTGTCTCCTGTTCCAGTTGTTTGTCACACAGTATAGTTAAATCAACAATGACAACAAATTGTGGGTATACAGAATAAAGATACCTCATGGAAACATCATCAGACAGCATTGGAAATGAAGTCACATATAGACTGGACCAAAAACTTTGTCAAGAGATAGATTTTTAAAGATCATCTTCAAGGAGAAAAGAGACGGGGAGAAGTTTATGGACTGCATTTAGATTTTAGAAGCTCGGCAACTGAAATTACAGCTGAGTGATGTAAATTGGAGTAATTACAAAGGACCAGAGGAGACTGGAAATCGTAGATGATTGTCAAGCTGGGGAAGACTACAGACTAGGGATGAGGTATACTGCTAGGAAGAGATTTAAAAACATCTCTCAGTAAGTTTAAAAAGTGCTCAGCTGATATGTGCAGCACCATTTTAAAGTGAGGGTATATTCTCTGTAATGTCAGTCATAGATACTGTGGACAACATCCTCTTCCATCCTCTGGTGGGCGGCACGGTGGCACAATGGTTAGCACTGTTGCCTCACAGCGCCAGAGATCCGGGTTCAATTCCCGCCTCAGGCGACTGACTGTGTGGAGTTTGCACGTTCTCCCCGTGTCTGCGTGGGTTTCCTCCGGGTGCTCCGGTTTCCTCCCACAGTCCAAAGATGTGCAGGGTCAGGTGAAGTGGCCATGCTAAATTACCCGTAGTGTTAGGTAAGGGGTAAATGTAGGGGTATGGGTGGGTTCGCTTCGGCGGGTCGGTGTGGACTTGTTGGGCCGAAGGGCCTGTTTCCACACTGTAATGTAATCTGTAATCTGTAGCATCTGATGTCACACTTGTCTGGTGGGAGTCTGGTTGGAACACAATTCTTTCTTTGTTGTGGGGAAATTAAGTACATTTCTGATGCGGTTAATTCAATCATAGCACGTAGGAGTGAAAGCGAAGTGGCATTCATAGAAATCAAACCATTATCAATGAATGCTCTGTTGCAAGGAATTGACGTGCCACTGTCCTATTTAGCAGGCAGTTCCCACTCATTCATTGAGCCTGCAGTCTTGGTAGAAACACAGCATGATTACACCACAAGGGGGCACCATTTAGCATACCACCTTTGTGCTGTCTGCTTGCAAGTGCAATACACCTTGTGCTACACTCTTGCCTTTCCCCACAGCCCGTCAAATTTTTCTTCTCATTGTTCATGTCGCTTGGAAGCTGCGATTGAAACTCCCTCCACCACACCCTCAGGCAGTGCAATTCAGACCTGAAAAACACGATCTATTTTTTTTTTAAAATCAGAGTTTCCTCAGTTATCATTGCCTCTCCTGGGGCGGTGTGGTTCTCAGTTCTCCTGTAAATAGGAAGTTTCTCCTTGTCTAATCTGAAGCATCAAAAGAGGCATCCAGGGCTATGCCTAAAACAGCCATTAGAGTTTTGCATGTTCCAGCCTGAGACCGTTTCACCTGCCCCTTTACTAAATTGCACTCCTTCCATTTCCAGTTTGATGGGAGGCGGCACTGAGTGTTCCTTTGCAAATGGCTGCAATCCTCAGGCAAAACAGTACCCCTTCAAACCCTCCAAATCCATGGTGCTCCTGACTATGGACAGCAATCCACAGATGACACCCTTCCCAGCCGTTTTTATCATATGCCCCCCCCCCCCCCCCCCCTCCCACCCCTCCCTTTTCAAGCCTGCTCCCACTTTCACAATTGTACTGCTGGAGGCTCAATCCAACGGCTGCAAGACCCCACCCTGACCTTCTCCCTCCCCTGTCTCCAGCTGAGTGGCTCTATGAGCATCCAGCATCCGTCTCTCAGGTGCTGAGAGAACAAGCAGACAGCTTGAGATGCAGTCTGGTCCATTCTGCAAGCTGGGTGCCCATCTATGTTTGCAGATTTTCTCTATCTCCGCTGCAGCCTTTCAAATGCTCATTACTGAAGCACCTTCCAGAGTGCTGCCAGTTAACAGTGGAAGTGCCAGGGTGATCATGAGGGATTGGCAGATGCTAATGTTTATGGATGAGGGGCACATGCGACTGATGCCCATGGGTTATGCTATGGGCTACTGTTTGATTGTAGGCAGCATTGATGTTGTTTGGAGCGTGTGGTGCACTGAGTCTGCTGCCTTCCTTGCCAGATTTTCCTGGCATTGAGCTTGTTGGGTAAGATGGAAGGCTTAATACAGAGGAACCTCAATTATCCGAATATCAATTATCCAAGTTTCGGATTATCCAAAGGGGATCTCAGGGCCCCAGTAGAAACATTACGTCAAAGAGCTGTTTCAACCCTGATCACATCTTTTGTTTACAGGTACAATGATCAAAAACGAACTTAGCTCACTGAAATGCTGACGAGAACTGTCCTGGACAGTCTCTAAAAGACTAACCTCCAGCCCCCTCTGTCTCTCTCCCCCCCCCACACTTTCTCTGGAGCCCTACATAAGGGTGTACCCTGAACCCTGCTTCCCCAGATAATCTCTCCAACATTGTCCTGTACAGGGCAGAGGTGGAACCTGTCATAAAATTGGGTGTCGGCGGAGGGGGGAAGGGATGACAGCGCAGACGGGGGACAGACGGTGGGTAAGGGTTGTACAGGGGTGCAGGATGGGAGTGGACGGTGTTGGGAGGGGGGTGGGGGTGGGGGTGGGCAGATGGTGTTGGGGATGGGTGTGGGCGGGCAGAGTGGGTGGATGGGGTTTGGGGGACGGGATGGGGTGTGCTGTTGCCTAGTCTCCTGAAAGGGGAGCAGACTTCACAGAAAACTCCGAGCCCCAGAGAAAATCAATTGACCGAATAATCAATTATCTGAACGAAATAGTGCCCGCCCATCTCGTTCGGATAATTGAGGTCCCTCTGTATTAATAAATTGTGCCATTAACAAGGCACTTAGCAAGCAAGATCATTCTGGTATAATGTGTGTTTTGTCAACGCGAATTGGCTGTAATGCGATTGATGAATAGTGGGTCCTGTTTGGATAATGCAAATTTTCCACTGAATGGGTATAGCAATTTTATCTGGTGATCTTTTACAGTGCAATTTTCTATATTGGTTTTCTGTAGTGCGGGGCTGCAGAGGAACGCAACTGTCGCGTTATACCAGAACACACTGTAGTTGCCAGCAATTTCATATCTGTCTGCGGGAGAATCTCGCAATGAGCTTGTGAAAAGCATGAACTTTGAAGCGGAATGATCTCAATATTGAGATGGGCCTCGCCAGCCTTTTCATCTGATTCTACCAATCATTTCACATTTAATAAATTGTCTCTCCCAGATCCTGTCAGTTTTATTATAAGCACTTGTGTCAAAGTAAGTACCGTGGCATTTTTAAAGGGATTTTTTTCTTTGTACATGACAATTGTCAGAATAGTGATAATGATGGAACTCAGAAGCCAGTTATGATTCCCTCTACGCAAGAACTGTTTTAGCTTATCAAACTGAGAGGAATAGGAGAATTCCAGTTATTGACTTCTCCACTGTTTGACATTATGGAAGCTAAAGTTATGTACACTTGCAAATCTAGCACAAGATGAAACTCAGGACTGAACACACACTGAACTGAGAGGTTCTGAATCTGCAAGCCCCAGTGTCCAAATAAGTGAAGCAGAAAATCACAGTATAAACTCTTTTTCTAAATCAACTAAGCCGTACACCTAAGTATTCCTCCTCAATTACAGGAGAACAACTTGACCTTGAAAGAAAATCTGCCTTCGACTAAAAGAAGTGGTGTTTCAATAACACCTACCACTTCATCCGGAACTCTCAAAGCACTTCAAAACCAGTTGTTATTTTTGAAGTACTGTCATTTTTATGCAGGTACATAAAGACAAAGGAAACAGCGATCATATTAAAGCAAAATACTGTGGAAAATTTGAAGCAAATGAACAAAATACTGGAGAAACTCCAGGTGTGGAGTAGTGTCTGTGGAGAGAGAAACAGAGTTAATGTTTGGAGTCCAGTATGACCGTTCTTCAGAACACTTTGTCTGTCTCTGGTGGTTTTATTGCATGGGCAGGACATAAAGACCTTAGACTGCAGATTCATAGTTCCTTCAAAGCAGAGTCACAGATTGCTAGGGTAGTGAAGAAGGCATTTGAGATGCTTTCCTTTACTGGTCAGAACATTGGGTATAGGAGTTGAGAGGTCACGTTGCGGCTGTACAGGATGTTGGTTAGGCCACTTTTGGAATATTGTGTGCAATTCTGGTCTCCTTCCTATCAAAAGGATGTTGTGAAACTTGAAAGGGTTCAGAAAAGATTTATAAGGATGTTGCCAGAGTTGGAGGATTTGAGCTTTAGGGAGAAGCTGAATAGGCTGGGACTGTTTTCCCTGGAGCATTGGAGGCTGAGGGATGACCTTATAGAGGTTTATAAAATCATTAGAGCTTGGATAGGATAAGTGGGGAAAGTCTTTTCCCTGGGATGAGGCAGTCCAGAACTAGAATGCACAGGTTTAAGGTGAGAGGGGAAATATATAAAAGTGACCTGAGAGGCATTGTTTTCATGCAGAGGGTGGTACGTGTATGGAATGAGCTGCCAGAGGATGTGGTGGAGGCTAGTACAATTACAACACTTAAAAGGCATCTGGATGGATATTTGAATAGGAAGGGTTTAGAGGGATATGAGCGAAGTGCTGGCAAATGGGACAAGGTTAATTTAGGATATCTGGTTGGCATGGACGAGTTGGACCAAAGGGTCTGTTTCTGTGCTGTACATCTCTATGACTCTAGGACATCCTATTTTTCTTCAGGTACTGCCATTAGATTATTTATATCTACATCGAATCTCTACAGTGTGGAAGTAGGCCATTCAGCCCATCGCGTCCACACCAAACCTCCAAACAGCATTCCACCCAGACCTACCCTCCTACTTTGTAACCCTGCATTTCCCATGGCTAAGGAGAAAGTGAGGACTGCAGATGCTGGAGATCAGAGCTGAAAATGTGTTGCTGGAAAAGCGCAGCAGGTCAGGCAGCATCCAAGGAACAGGAGAATCGACGTTTCGGGCATAAGCCCATGGCTAATCCAATGCGCCTGCACATCCCTGGACACTGCGGGACAATATAGCGCAGGCAACCCACCTGCCTTTGGACTGTGGGAGGAAACCGGAGCACCAGGAGGAAACCCACGTGGACACAGGGAGAATGTGTGAACTCCACACAGACAGTCGTCTGAGGCTGGAATCGATCTTGGATCCCCTGACGCGAGAAGACAGCAGTGCTGGCATTACTGGTCGCCTTGAGAGTGGGTTGATATAACCGAGTGGAAGTAACTTGATGTTAATACAATACACATGACTGGTGGCTGTATCACTTATGTGGATGGTTAGAGCTGAGCACATTTCTGTGTGCTGGGAACAATGCATCGACCAGACCAGCAGGCTTCTTACCCGGAAGCATATTAGAGAAGTGATTTAGCTTTTACAATCTTCTGTCAACTTTATGGTCACTTTGACTGATACTAACAAAATAGTAGATGGAATTTCACCTCTAAAATGGCAAGTGATGTGGGCAAACCTGAATTGTATTCAAACCGTTTTTCTCCTGATTTAGGATTAAGTTGACTCTCAATTGATTCAAGTAGCACTTAGAATGGAAACTTCAGTTTTCTTACACGAAGAGCAACAACAATTTTAAAAAAGCATTGTCACTAAACTGAACAATTTAACTGTATTAAAGCATTCAGCATGCTACACTAATAGTTGAAGAGTTTGTTTTGCTCCGGGGATAAGGTAATTGGAGAGAGGTCCCAGGGTGAAGATTTTCTTCACGGTCCCTGTGGTATCAGATCTCTGGTAGACCAGGACCTCTACCCATCCCATCACTCAGGTCAGTTTTGGTATCAAGGGCAGGAGTTGAGTATTTGTTTTTGCATTTCACTCCAACATTGTGTGATTCATAGAGCAGTCTGAAGAACTTTTTAAAGTGTTCTTTAAAGTTTTAAATTCTGCCTCTTGACCAATGGGATTGGTCACTGTTGCAAGAAACTACCTTAAGCCACAATGTCTCATTCTCTGCAATAACCCTCTCTCAGTGCTAGAATCATTGTTTCTTGCACCCCTTCTGATTGGACTGGCGATGATGGCACAAAGTCCCCTATTTGTATTTTATCACAATGTATCTGTTCAAGTTTCTCGTGAATACATTGTTTCGCATCAAGTCACGTTTGGAGGAAAATCCTGGTTGATCAGCTAAAGGATTTCCCGTCCACGAACACTGCTATGTTCCCCATTATAACTGGAGAAGATCTCCCCTTGGGTGCTTGGAGAGATATTTTCAAGGCTGACATTTGTAAACAGCACCACCTATGGACTTCATCTGTTCTTCACATTTGGAATTATCAGCTGTGATCAGCAATTACAGGAACTCATACTGTGGGGCACTTTCTATGCAGCAATTTTTAATTACAAAGGGAAATCCTGATCAACCTTCATTTCCTTTTCACCCACATTAAGCTTGTGAGAAACCTGCATTTGATGGAGTGCAATATCGGATTTGATCCTTTATTTTATCTCTCTTGCAATCTGCAAGCCATTAATGTGTTATTCCTGCTCTGATATTTTTTTTTCCATAGCCAATCGTGGCTTGTCGTTTGGTTATTTCTCAAAACCTAGAACATTTTGATCTGTTGTTTGCTCTGCACTGATTTTAGAAGTTGAGTAAAGCATAAAATTAATCTAAACAGCCACAAAACATTTCATTAAATTGATCAGTTGCATAATTATTACATATTGTAAAGGTAACGGACTGGATGATTCATTGAACCAGGACTGTGTGGTAGAGTGAAACTGGGCAATGTCTTGAATCCAGGCTGGTGATCCCAGGCGTTATTTACGTGCAAGTTTATGTGATGTATTAAGTTTTACTCACCACAAAGTAACAATGGTGCATGTGTAAATAAAGGTTTGTGTAGCTGTTCTGAGGGATTTTCAAGAGAAGAGCAGCAAGGATCAGATGAGCTGGATTCATGGACTTAACAGTTTTAATTCCTGAAGATGAATTTTTCAGTCTTAATGGTAGTGAAATTGCTGCTATTCACTATCATTGCTGCATGAAATTGAGAGCAACTTGGGGCACCTCTGTACACGCACAGGTAAACTTAGAAAGCCAGAAGTTACTGTCAGTGATTTCCACAGGTTGCACCTCATCATCGGTGGTCCCTTGCAGATGAGGATGACTCTCTTTCACTCTCTGGGTGAGTCTGTAGGTGGCTGTAGGGACCCATGTGGCTACTGCAAGCTCTGTTACACTTGGGGCAGGGCTGCTGATGTTTTCACCTGGCTTTTATTTTTCCCGACGGCACGTCTCGGGGTACTTGGTGCCTTTCTGGAAGCTCCTCCTCCAATTTGGACAGTCTTGGGCCAGTGGTTCCCAGGTGTCGTTGGGAATGCTGCACTTCACCAGTGAGTCTCACTGAGGCACTTCCTGTGTCCACCTGGAGCTCACCTGCTGTTTCAGTATTTAATCATCAGACACAGCACATTTAAGAAATCATTTAGCCAATGAGAATGTCTCCATTTATGCTTTAAAATTGCTGTTAATCCTTCCCTTGCCCTGCCCTGTATAAGGCTTGTTAATGAGGTGTAACTGGGGTAATTACCTCATAACTCCCTTTGCTCTGGTCCTGAAAAACCAATCTAATTTAGTATTTATATGAAGTCAATTTTTTCATTGCTATAGTTCTGAAACTTTTTAAGTATTCTGCTCTTCAGGGTTGTTTCTGAGATTTCAGCTTCCTAAGGGTGCGTGCAATGATTATGGATGAGATGAAGTGAGAAAAATCTTTTCACACAGCGAGTAGTTAGGGTATGGAATACACTGCCTGGAAATGAGGTGGGGACAGGCTTGAGGCATTAATGAGGGCATTGGATAGTTTTTGGAAGAGTGATGGCGTATAGAGACAAAGGGAACTGGCACTGGGTAGTAAAGCTGGTGCAAGTGTGATGGGTTGGGTAACCTCCTTCTGTACTATACAAATCCTGTGATTATGCCACTCTGTAAAATTGATAAAAAGTGAAGAATAGCCCATGCTTTCTGCTTGTAAGCATTCTTCAAGGTTGCTTAGCCTGCTTGAAGGCTTCATGTTGATGGAAACTCCCCCATTCTGTCACCAGTTTCACCACTGCTTCATGAAAGGGGAGGTCCATTGCACAGAAATTGTTCCATTTTTGTGGATTACTTTCTTTGAGGTCAGGTGAGTTATGTCACTGCACTGCTGGCACATGCTCTGGGCAAGCGGCGATGTTTGAAGTGTTCATTTAAGCAATTCAGAATGGTTGAGTGTCCCAGACATTTGGGGATTTTAATTATTCTAAACGTTGAAGTTGCTGATTGCTAGACTGTTGCTTCATCGCCTCCTCAGCAGAAATATGGTGAGAATCCCCCATATGCACAAAGATGGGGAGCTGGATCTTTCGGTATTTCTGAGATTGTGAGAGTCAAAGTGTGACACTGGAAAAACACAGCATGTCAGGCTGTGACGAGGGGGAGAGTTGCTGTTTCGGTCATAAGTCCTTCATCAGGAATGTGTGGGGGTGGGGTGGGGGGAAGGTAGCTGGGAGGGCGATAAGTTGATGCAGATGAGGTGATGGTGATAGGTCACTGGAGAGGGTGGAGCAGATAGGTGGGAAGGAAGATGGACAGGTAGGACAGTTCAAGAGGGCGATGCCGAGTTGGAGGGTTAGATCTGGGATGAGGTGGGGGAAGGGGGGATTTGGAAACAAGTGAAGTTGATGCTGACACCATGTAGTTGTACGGTCCTGAGGTAGAAGATGAGGTGTTCTTCCTCCAGTTCTCTAGTGGCTTGGATTTGGCAGTAGAGGAGGCCCAGGACTTGTTAAGGATGTGTATGAAAACAGACATGAGTTTTTTTGGCTACATTTCATCCCTACACAGTAGTCCTGGTGGGGAATCCATCTCCAGATAGGTTTCAAGACCCCACCGCCCCCCCATGCCTGGCTCCAACTACAACTTGACTCTACCCCCAATGGGATTTCGCCTCCACTCTCCCTGTCCATTGCAATGGGATGTCAGTTACTGAGGGGATTCTTTTCTAAGTAACATTTGCAAAGTTTGGAAAGTGATGACCTCAATCATGAGGCACTTTCCTGTTTAAATACCCAAAGAGACAGCCTGCTGCATTTTCAAAGCCAATATTTGAGAGCCCACTCTCAGGCTGCTATCTGACTAACAGGGGAGAAATCTCTGGTGACTGTGCACCACCCCACCCACTTCCCCCAATAGTGTAGACTTCCGATTGTCATTGAACCTAATCTTGGGGCACAGGACAAATCCCACCAGAGTTTCTCTTGCTAATTCGGTGTAGTGCCCAAGTGAACTCAACAATTTGGGGAAATCTGTTCCAGACTCTCCAAAGGTTTGTGTGGAAACGTGCTTTTCAACATCAACCCTGAACAATTTGGCTGATTTGAATTTAACAATGGAGGAGACCCATTCCCGCAAGGGAATGCCCATTTATTCTGGGTTCTGTATCTTCCCAGTCAAATACCACCATCAACCGAAACACCTTGATTAGATTACCTCTCGACCTTTTATACTCCGAGAAACAAGTTAAATTTGGCAGTCTGCCCTCAGATGTCCTGCTGTCCTTCTGGATGTTCCCTGCACCACTGAATTCACCTTTTGCTTCAAAAGGTGAATGATCAATAAAATTCAAAGAGAAGGCTGCTTTCCAGTCTAAGTTAATGTCACCCCTTACTGAGCATGCTGCACGTTGAGTATAATTATGAAGTTTGGGTTTGTGAAGAGTCTCTCCCTCAGCCTTTTCGAAGGCAGCTAATACAAACTACTGAAATACATGCTACAACAGTAGCAACCAAGCAGCTTTCTTTCGCTCCATTTGCCCTGTAGTAGCCTCTCTGTGGTAGTGTTCAAAGCTGACTGCTGCTGCAGATTGGGTCTGTCCGATGCTCCCCTTTGATTTCTAATTGACCCTAAAATAGGAACAGAGTTCGTCCATTCAGCCCATCATGCCTGCTCCCCCATTAAACGTGATCATAGTTGATTGAACACTTCAATGCCCTTTACTCACACAGCTTTTTTGTCATTGGCAATCAGAAATGTTTCAATCTCTACTTCAAACTTTAATGAAATGCTGAGCTTCAAAAGCCCCCTGAGACACAAAATTCCAAAAACTCTTAACCGTTTGAAATAATACTTCTCTCTTCATCTTATGTACTGATTAGTATGATATTCATACTCAATTATCCGTGCCCACCTTATTTTTAAAAATGTCTCTTGCTTCTCGACTCCCCAGCCAAGCAGTAATATGGTGGCTCAGTCATTCGCACTGCTGCCGCACAGTTCAGTTCCAGCCTCTGGCGACTCTGTGTGCAGTTATCCCCGTGTCTGCGTGGGTTTCCTCTGGGTGCTCCAGTGACCTTCCACAGTCCAAAAGTGTGCAGATTAGGTGGATTGACCAGGCTAAATTGCCCCATTGTGTCCAGGGATGTGCAGGCTGGATGGGTTAGCCATGGAAAATGCAGGGTTAAGGGATTGTGGGGGGGGAAGGATGTGGGTCTGGGTGGGATGCTCTTTAGAGAGTGAATATGGACTCAATAGTCTGAATGGCTTGCTTCCACACTACGAATTCTATGTATCAGGGAAAACATTTCACTTCTGTCTATCCCTTTAAGTATTTTGAATGTTTCAACGAGAGACAGTACAACAAATAAAGGTCTATGGTTTTATTATGTGGATTATATTGCGTTGTCATTGCTTTTCATTCCAACAGTTAATGATTTGTGTATGTGAACACTTCCATCCATTTGCTCCCTCGCAGGTCATCGTCTATCTCCATTCAGATAATATTCTAATGTTGTCTTTCTTGGATCCAAGCTGGCTGATGTCCCATTTCACCACATTGAACTCGAGCTGCCCCCTCCATGTAGTCTGTTTGCTTGGTAATTTCCAGCTCTCATTCACACAACTGGCTGTACTGCTTAATGTTATCTCTAAACAGGGTAGAAGTCAGAACATTGTCATGCATGGAAAATGTGGAATTGTGGGTTGTGGGGATTGGTGTAAAGTGATTATCTATACTTGCCCATTCTATAAAACAACAGCTTTTGTCTACGTTTAATGCAAATTAGTGTAAAATCTTATTTAAATACTGTTTTCCTCCTTATCATGCATAACTAAAATTTAATATGAATGTGGATTATTATTATATTTAAGGTTTGTTCTTTAAAAATGATATAGTGACATTGGATTAAAAATCCCACTTTGTGCTTCTTGGATGAAATATTGTGAGCTAAAACTGCAGACCATTCTAATATCCATTCCAACTCTGTACCAGGAACAGTATAGGCAAGTATTTGCTCCATTGCTATTTGTTTTGAACAATACTGATGGCTGAATAAAGCAATTGGTTTGCACTATATCAGTTGATAAACTGAGAGATATAGCATTATGCTTAAAAATGTTAAGTACCCACTTTAGTATTTAGCTATTTTTGGCCTTCCTGGCACAACTCGGCTTCCTACCAACCCTCCCAGTGCTTGGCGCAGTATGGCATGTGAACTGGGACATGCTGAGTCTCAGGGTAAGCAGCCTATTTGCTATTGATACAGATCGAATGGGAAAGCAACAACCTTATTGTGGGTGTTATAAATCACTCAACTGTCCACTTAGGGCTGGGGGAGTCCTGTCCTTAATTTCATTTTGACTACAGAGCTGACATAACATAGCCATGTAAAAACATTATGAGCAGCTAGCCTAGATTTCCATTCAAGATCAGTCAAAAATTAACAACTGACACTGTTTGACGAATAATTCATGAAACAGAGCAGAGCGACCTTGTGACTGAATGCTCTTTAGATTTATAGTGCAAGTTTGGGCATCAGCTCATAGTTTTGGAGTCCGGTTTATGACAATGGGAGGTAGCATATGCTATCAGTGTTTGTTTTGTATTATGGAAGGGATTTAAAAGTGAGAGTTGGCTTATGGTTAACATCGGGCACAAATGTTGATAAACATGTGGTTTATTATTGAAAGCTTGGGTAAATTTAATGAATTCATTGTGTCATTAGAATGTTTATGCGTACATGATTAATTGTCTAAATTGGGAGCTTACTCTGTCTTTTCCAATCTGGATATCACTACATTGTCGAAATGTCTCACTTTATCATCTTGTGCTCCATATTCTTCCCTGGAAGTGACAACTCTACCTAGATTGCGCTAGCTACTTCCTCCACAATCCTTATGTTAAAGTTTGCTTACATAAGTGATGTGAATGTGCATTCATGAATGAATTTCACCAGGATAATTGTTCACCCGGGCTCCAGTTGCAAATGGTGCAAACTCAAAGAGCGCATCGTGCCTCCCATCTTTAGTGTGTGTATGTGATAGTCTTGCCTTGATGTTGAGTACTGCATCAATACCAAAATGTATGTAAACAGTGCCAGTAAATGTAGCTTAAGTAAAATGGAATTCTTAGGTGAGGCAAATGGAATTTGAACTTCAAAATTCACATGGTTTTATTGTAATCTAAACAAACAAAACCAAACAAAGAAAAATATTGAGACTAATTTATGATGGAAAATGAAATAATTGCACACAGGCTGGTATCCCGTCACCAAGCCACCCTTTATTTACTTGTGCACAGTACATGGGCTCTGACCAGCCGGCTCAGAGCCAGTCCCCAGACTGAGGAGAATCTCCTGTTTATCTCTGTCAGCCAGGGCTCCCTGATTATCCCGGGTTAACAACCTCAATCAAGGGGAGAAAGTGAGGTCTGCAGATGCTGGAGATCAAAGTTGAAACTTTATTGCTGGAACAGCACAGCAGGTCAGACAGCATCCAGGGAACAGGAGATTCGACGTTTCGGGCACAGGTCCTTCTTCAGGATTTCTTCAGGAAATCTAAAGAGCATTCCTGAAGAAGGGCCTGTGCCCGAAACGTCGAATCTCCTGTTCCCTGGATGCTGCCTGACCTGCTGTGCTGTTCCAGCAATAAAGTTTCAACCTCAATCAAGGATCTCATAGTCAATGAGATCAGCCTAGCCCATGTTCCAATCACTACGGAAAGTGAATGCACAGAGTTCCTTAAAATTGCAACAGTGGTCCCGAAGAAAACATAAACATGGTTCATGGTTTGAAGCAACATGAGTTTGCAGCTCCTTAGTGGGATTATGGCCACTATGAAAACTGCAACAGTGTGCCAATTGTAAAGGGAGATTTCAGTAATCAATGCTCATACTATCTTATCACCTGATGAACAGCAAAATGACAGATGAGTTGCATTAAATACTTTGCATTATTTTCATAGTAGAGGACATTAATTGAATTCCAAAATTGCTAAGTAATAAAGGGAGAGGGAGGATGAAATAAATGTAATTACCATCACTAGAGAGAAAACATGTGAAGAAAACTAATCTGGCTAAGTGCTGATAAGTCTCCTGGATCAAATGTGTTGCATCCTAGAATTTTAAAATAATTAGCTGCAGAATTAGTGGATATACTGATAGCAATCTTGAAAGAGTCCTTAGTGTCTGGACTAGTCCCAAAAGTTTGGAAAAATGTCAGTGTAGCACCCTTATTCAAAACAGGAAGCAAGATAAAACAAATGGAACTATTGATTGGCTCACTGAACATCTGCCACACGGGAAGAGCTAAACTATTATGTAATAGCAGTGCACAAAAAATACATAATGAAATAGAATCCCTACAGTGTGGAAGAAGGCCCATCGAATCCACACTAACCCTCTGAAAAGCATCCTACCCATACCCACATAACCCTACTTGCCACTATAAATGCCGGAGGAAACACCACAGAAGCGCTTCACAGGAGGCTCTCAAGCACTGAGGATGTCACCTAGACAGGGGACGAGACGTTTGCAACAAAAACTTCCAGCTCGGCGAACAGAACCACAGCAACGAGCACCCGAGCTACAAATCTTCTCACAAACTTTGAATAACCCTACCCCTGCATTTCCCTTGGTAATCCACCTACCTGCACATCCCTTGACACTGTGGATGATTTAGCATGGCCAATCCACTTTGACCTGCACACCTTTGGACTGTGGGAGGAAACCGGAGCACCCGGAGGAAGCCCAGACAGATACTGGGAGAATGTGCAAACTCCACACTGACTGTTGCCCGAGGGTGGAATTGAACTCGGGTCCCTGGCGCTGTGAGGCAACAGTGCTAACCACCGAGACACCCTTTATCGTGCATCCCTGAAAAAAAAAGGTTTTTGGAGAAATGATAAGTAGGATAGAAGCAGCAGATGAAGTTGTTGAATTTCCAAAAGTTATTTGATAGGTTACAACACAGAAGGCAACTTGATAAGAAAAGAGTCCAGAGTGTTGAAGGTGGCACATTATAGACAGAGGATTGGCTAGCTAAAGGACAGAGAGCTGGGATGGGGATGGTGGGTGCATTTTCAGGATGGCCATCTGTAACTAATGCTGTCTTGTAGTGATGAGGCCACAATTATTTCCAATATATATTAATGACTCGTATGATGGAGGTGAATGTTTTATCACCAAGTTTGCAGATGATACACAAATAAGTAACCAGTCACGTAGAGAGGATGACACAATGAGTCCACAGTGGGATGTAGACAGGTTGAGTGAGTGGGCAAAAGTTAGGCAGATGGAAGATAGTGTGGGAGAATGTGAGACTATGCCTTTGGGCAGGATAACTGAATGTTATTTGAATGGGAAAAGACTGCAAATAGTTACAGCACAGGGATTTGGGGATCTTTTATAGATAGATCACAAGTTCAGTAGGTATCAGGGGAGACAAATGGAAATTTTTGGCCTGTATTTCAAAAGAAAATGGAGTATAAAATTAGGGAGGTCTTGCTAAAATGATAAAAGGCACCAATTCAACCACAACTTCTTGAAACTAATATGTACTGTCATGGGAGGGAGTCCAGAGCAGATTCATGAGGCAGATCCCGGGTGTGGAAGGATTTTCTTATGAGGAAGGTTGAAGTAGCTTGGGCTTGTACTTATTGGAGTGTAGAAGAATGAGAGATAACTTTATTAAAATATATAATGTTCTTAGAGGGCCTGACAGTGTAGATACCAGGAAATTGTTTGCCCTAGCACCAAAGGCTATAGTCGCAAAGTAAAGGGTCATCCAGTTAAGAGAGAGATGTGGAGGAATTTCTTCTTTAAATGAGTAATGAATCTGTGGAATTATTTATCACAATGGGCTGTTGAAGCTGGATCATTTAAGTACATTTAAGGTTGAGGTAGAGATTTTTAATCCGTGAGGGAAGCAAAGGTTATGGAGATAAGGCAGGAAACAGAAGTTGAGGATTATCAGATCAGCCATGAATGGCAGAACAGACCTGTTGGAGTGAGTGACCTACTGATGTACCTATGTCGTATTTTGTAAATCTACCTACATCTTCATGCTTTCTATTAGTACTTTGTTGATGCTGAGTAATAATTAGGTTTGATATGTAATTCTTCTTCTGGAAAATGAACGTTTCTCTTATTGATGAAGTATTTTTCTATTCCAGTGTTCCAACATTCCAGAACCTTTCAGAGGAAATACTCAGCAAGCTAGCTGACGTTCTTGAAGAGGTGAGTGATGACATTTACAACATCTATCTCGTGCTGTTTCATTTGTATCTTGTGTGATATGCTTTTTGCTTGATAACTAAAATTGTAGAACTGTCATTGAGGAAATGACTTAATGAAGTAATGATTCTGAAAGGATTAAAGTTGGAGACCACGTTAAGCTCGCCCCATGTTGATGATGTCCCCATGTGGCTCAGTAGGATAATGCAGAACAGCATGCATCTGTTGGAGTAAAGACAGATATCCTGGGTTTCTTCTTGTCTAAGTAACAATGTCTATATTTGTAATGTAATTTGTACCTGATTGCTAACATGTAAAAAAACTAATCTTGTTTGGGAGCCCCCTTCTTATGGAGACTCACTTGCTGGTATGAAATTACACCAATCACATGCTGGTAATTGTTGGTATCTCAAAACTCACAACTTGGTGATCGGGAGGGCAGATTGGAATTTGATTTAGGCACACTTTGATTTAGGTTCCTGAGGAAGAGCTTATGTTTGAAACGTCATCTCTCCTGCTCCTCGGATGCTGCCTGACCGGCTGTGCTTTTCCAGCACCACACTCTTCGACTCTGATCTCCAGCATTTGCAGTCCTCACTTTCTCCTCCATCATTATTAAATACCACAAGGTACCAAGTATGAAAATGCCAATGGACTTCAATATTGAACACTTGCAGTGTTTAAAACTTTACGTGATTAAGGAATACTCAGACAAACGATGGGCATCTGCAGCAGCTGAATCTTGTAACGGTCTGCAGCCAACTATTGGAAAGATCAACATGGGAGAAACAGCATTTAATGATCAAACATTTGTTTCAGACCTTGTGAGCAGTATGTGAGAGCTGGAAGCTAGTCACAACTGGCAGTACTCATTCTGTTGGGAGGTGAAATCTGTTGGAGCAGTCTCGATAGAGGTTCAGCTAGGAAGTGAGCAGGTATCAGATCTCTGTGTGGAAAGAGTCACCTAGATTTGAAACACTAGCTTGCTCGCTCTCCATGGATGCTGCCTGACTCAGTGATCTCCAGCATTTATTGTTTTCAGTTTAAACAACTCCTGGTTGGGCAAAATGAAAGCCATAAGTTGGAAAAAGAAGGAACAATTACAGTTCACAAGGAGCATTGCCACTGTGGCAAGGAGATACCATGGGGCACAGCTACAATGAGGAATGAAGGACCATCAAATTAAATTAAACTGAGGTTTCAGGCCTGGTTATGTCCTAAATCCAAAGTTAAGGTGACTTAAGGGACACTTCAAAGTTTTAAATAGACAGTCTTCCAGAAGAGAATGAGACAAAAACAATTGAAGAGGTAATAATAGTGGAATTTCTTTTATTTAAAGTGTGGTTTAGTAGGAAATAAATGACTAAAGGCTGCAGCCACCAAGAAAGTTATAGGAAAGGTGTTTTTTTTAATAGGCAGTGAAAAGGAGAAAAACTCTCTTTCATATGCAGATGGCAGGAAGCTTCAGTTTTGACAGCAAAAGCACAAGGGAGTCCTCAGTAAGCAGTTACTGTGGTTTAGCCTCGTTTTGAAAGAGTGGCATGGTGGCTCAGTGGTTAGCACTGCTGCCTTACAGCACCAGACACCAGGGTTCGATTCCAGCCTCAGGTAACTGTTTGTGGAGTTTACAGATTGTGGGTTTCTTTTGGGTGCTCCGGTTTCCACCCACAGTCCAATGATGTTAGGTGGATTGGCCATGCTAAATCGTCCAGAGGTATGCAGGCTAAGTGGGTTAGCCATGGGTTAAAGGAAAAGGGTAGGGACCTGGGTCTGGGTGAGATGTTCTTTGGAGGGGTTGGAGTGGACTCGATGGGCCTTCTTCCACACTGTAGGGATTCTGTGATGTTACAGCATTTAAACCTTTAGTTCAAGGAAAATAAACAAGCATTGCTATGTCTCGGATTTAGAAGTCTGCTTGGCAAACAGAATAAAACAGCACTGAGACACTGCAGAATTCAAAAGCTCTGACAAGAAAATAGCAATGACATGAGGAAGAATTGGGAGCAGAAATAATGTTGTCTGGAATACTTACCTTCAGAGACTGATCAAAATTGAACACAGGCTTGGGCATCTTGGAGAAAACAGTTCTTAAGTTATCGAGTTGCCTCCAAGCTAGAGAATAAATTAGAAGCTGAACACATAAGTTCACTTTTGGGTTTAATAGGACTTACTACTGAAGAAGTTGTGACTATTCAAAACATAAAAAAAGGTATTGTGTTTTTGATGGAGTTTTTGAAGCTTTTAATAATTACTTTAAGCTGCAAACAAATGGAATTCTTGAAAGATTTAATGGAAGAGTTAAGCATCCAGGTCAAATAGTAAATTATTTCATTAATGATCTGTACAATTCCACATGAAGGTGTGACAATGGAGCTTTGTAATCAGTATTCATAAGAGAGAATTGTTGTCGGAATTAACTATCAAGTTTTGTGAGATGAATTGCAGTCCAAAGAAGATTTCATTTTAGGGTAAGTTTATTCATGTTGTATTAGAAGCAGAAAGTAGGAAAATTCTCACAGAAATCCTGTGAGAAGAATAACATATCACGGAGGAACAGAATTCAATCAACTAATCGGGTATAAAAATCCTAAAGACGAATGTGACAAACTAGCACAAAGTGCAAGTCAAATAACAGATATTAAGAATCTCTGTCAGTGCTGTAGAACAGGAAAATGTCATGCATGAGCAGTGCACAGATATTAACAAAGAATACAATATCTGCAAAATGATGCATCACTTCTGGAAAATGTGTCAAAAGTAAGTCACAGTGCAGAGCAGCACAAGTCAACTGGCTATTCATACTAGAATTTTATTATGGTAGAGTCACAGGTATTAGAAAAAAAAATCAATTTGGTGACCTCGAACCAACTCAAGTTTGAGAGATGTTTATGTCAGCAGATAGCTCATTAAGTTTAAGCTTCATGTCGGGTGAGTTTAACCATTGGATTAGTCATTTAGCATGTGTGAAGAAACAAAAGTTACAATCTATTGAGATAAAATTACACAGTCCCAGTGGAATAGCTCTTAAGATGAAAGATATACTATTAGCAGCCTTACAACACAAGGGGGTACGATCATAGGGAATGTATACATTATTCATAATCAAGAAAACTGACAATTAAGCAAGTCTCAATCCTTGGACCTCAAACTTCCTGAAGTAGCAGAGGGAGTTCAAAAGTTACAATGAATGGTGAGCAGGTCAAATGAGATAGTGTTATGGCAAGACTGTCCAAAGACAAGGGTCTAGATTAGATTGAGACTGGAAAAGCACAGCAGGTCAGGCAGCATCTGAGGAGCAAGGGCTTTTGCCCGAAACGTCAATTTTCCTGCTCCTTGGATGCTGCTGACCTGCTGTGCTTATCCAGCACCACTCGAATCAGACTCTGGTTTCCAGCTTCTGCAGTCCTTGTTTTTACCCTGTCCAAAGACGAACCAGTCAAAGAAGAATTGGCTCAGGAGCAAAACGTCGAGTGACAATTGATAAAATATTCAACTGGTCTTCCCGGACTTGTGGAGGAATGCAAAAAACAGTCAGAATCCACTGTATAAGAGAAGTCTTTAACACTGTCAGCAGGATGGAAATTGGAGACTACACAGCATTGGCAGAAATGTTTCCTCTTTCTATCATCACTGAAGATAACTCGGATGACAAAAACCAGCAAAGTTTGCAAGAAGATGCAGATGAGGAGCAAATGAATGCCCAGTACAAACAATGGGAGTTCATTGATCAATTTCTAACTGAAATTGTTCAGGCACTAACCTAACCTGGTGAATAAAATGTAATAGCATAAACCATAAGATCTAGGAGCAGGAGAAGTCCATTCAACCCAGAATGTCCACTCCACCATTCAATAAGTTCAAGGCTGATCTGTTAATCCTCAACTTCATTTTCCTACCTTATCCACATAACCATTGTATCCCTTAATGGTTAGAAATCTGTTGATCTCCGCCTCAAATATCCTTAACATCCCAGACTCTGCGGCCCTCTGCTGTAAAGAGTTCCACAGATTCACTACCACCAGAGGAAAAAAAGTTCCTCCTTGCGTCGAGCTTATTCTTGGTGATCCCTCCTGTTGACATAATACCCTCTAGTCCTAGACCCACCCTCAAGGGAAAACAATCTCCCCACTCCTAACCCTGTTAATCCTCCAAAGAATCTTACATTTCAATAAGGCCTCCTCTCATTCTTCTGAGATCCACTGAGCACAAGGCCAACCCAACCAACCTTTCCTCATCTGAAAATCCATCTTTATGTGGGATCCGTTTAGTGAGCCTGCTTTGGAATGACAGTATACAGTTCCTTAGTTACGGAGATGGAAACTGTATATTGTATTCCAGCTGGGATCCGACTAATGCCCTGTATAATTTGAGCAAGACCTTTTTATACACCATTCCCTTTGAATAAACATTTACCTACCCTCTGACCTGCTAATCCTGTGTGTTCTCTTTGTGATTCATGTACTAGAACCCCACCAAATTTCTCTGTGCTGCAGCTTTTCACAGTCCTTCCACATTTAAGTAATATTCAGCTGCTCTATTCTTTCTGGCAAAGTGCATAACCTCACATTGTCCTACTATTATATTTCACCTTCCAAGTTTTTGCCCTGTCATTTAACCTGTCTTTCTTCCTCAGCAGACTATTATTCTCACTGATTACATTCCTCCCTATATTTGTGCTATCTGCAAGCTTGGCAATAGTACAGTCATTTCCATTATCCAAGTCATTAGAGTCATAAAGTCATACAGCACAGAAATACACGCTTCAGTCCAACTAGTCCATACCAACCACGATCCCAAACTCAGCTAGTCCTATCTCCCTGCACGTAGCCCATATCCCTCCAAATGCTTCTTATCCATGTGCTTATCCAAAAGTTTTTTTAAATGTTGTAACTGTATCCATGCCTACCACTTCCTTAGGAAGCTCATTCCACATGTGAACCACTCTCTGTGTAAAACAATCTTTTAAAATCTTTCTCCTCTCACCTTAAAAATATGCTCCCAAGTCTTGAAACTCCCCCATGGTAGGATAAAGACACCTGACATTCACTTTATCTAGACCCCTCATGATTTTATAAACCTGTATAATTTCACCCCTCAACCTCTTACTCTCCAGTGAAAGGAGCCCCAGCCTGTCCAGCCTCTCCCTGTAACTCAAATCTTCCATTCTCTGCAGCATCCTGGTAAATCTTTTCTGAACCCTCGCCAGCTTGAAGATATCCTTCCTATAAAACAGCAAACAGAATTGCACATTGTACTCCAAAAGAGGTCTCACCAACATCCTGCACAACCCTAACATGACTTCCCAAATCCTATACTCAGTGATCTAAGCAATAAAGGCAATCTAAACACCTTCTTGACCATCCTGTTTGCATGAGATGTAAATTTCAAAGAATTATGTACCTGACCTCCAAGGTCTCTTTGTTCGACAACACCAGCAACAACCCTACTTTTTATGTATATTGTAAATCATTTGACTCTCTCCAGCATAGCAGCACTTTGCTGATTACAGGTTGACAATCTTAAATTACTCTTTATTCTCAACCCCCTGTGTTCCATTAATTGGAAAATGCTTTATCCGTGCTAATACGCTACCCTCAACACCATGGCTTTCATCTTATTATGGAGCATTTATGAAATGGCTTTTGGAAGTTCAAATACATTGACTGTTGTCTGTTTATTTATACTGTATGTTATGCTGCAAGATGATAAGGCACCAGGAGCAGATGAGATACGTCCAAGGATTTTGAAGGTGATGAAGGTAGAAATTACACAGGCACAGGCCATAATCTTCCAGACTTTCCTTGCTATTAAGCAGGTGCCTGAAGGCTGGAAAATTGCCACTATTATGACTTTGTTCAAGAAAATTGTAAGGATAAACCCAGCAATTATGGATCAGTCAGTTTAATTTCAGTGGCAGGGAAGCTTTGAAACATAATTATGTGATATAGAAAGAATAGTTGCACAGAAAAGATGGAAAAAAAATTAGAGAAGATTTCTAAAGGGGCAATCGTATTTGACAAACTTACTGGAGTTTTTGAAGGGGCAATGGGCTCAGTGAGGGTAACGCAGTTGATATGATATACATGGCTTTCAATAATGTGCCACACAACAGATTGTGAGAAAAGTAATAAGCCATAGTGTTAAAGGGACAGTAACAACATGAATTCAAAGTTGACTAAGTGATAGGAGACGGAGAGTCAATGGATGCTTTTCAGGTTGGAGGAAGGTCCATCGTGGAATTCATCAGGGATTGATATTGGAGCTGGTGCTTTCTTGATATATCTTAATGATCTGGATCCTGATGTGCAGGGGACAGTTTCAAAGTTTGCAGATGACACAGAACGTGAAAGAATAGCAAAATGTGAACAAGACAGTCCAGTGTCAAACTCCAAAAGGACATTGACAAGTTGGTGGAGTTAGTGGAAAGGTGACAAATGAGCTTCAATGCGGAGAAGTGTGAGCTGATGCACTTTGGTTAGAAGAACATTGAAGGACAACATAAAATTCTAAAAGGAGTGGAGGAGAAAAGGGACCTGGGTGTATATGACTGAAGATAGCAGGACATGTGGAGAGAGCAATTGATAAAAGATACAGTGTTCTCAGCTTTCTTACTAAGAGAATCAGGTAAAAGAGCAAGGATGTGATGTTGAACTTGCATAAGATATTTGTTAAACCTCATCTGGAGTATTGTATATGATAATGGGCATCACATAATAGAAAAGGAGTACATTGGACAGAGTATAAAGCAATTTGCAAGAATGGTTCCAGGAATGAGGACCTTTAATTATCAGGATATATTGAAGTTCAGACTGCTCCCCTTGGAGGTGAGATTTGACAGAAGCTTTCATAATCATGAGTGGGCTGGATGGAGTACCTAGGGATAATGTTCCCATTTATACAAAGGAAAAGAAATCGTGGGTATAGTTTTAAAATGAGGTGCTAATGTAACAGGGGTGATGTGAGGGAAAAAAAACATTTTCCCGCAGTGAGTAGTTTGGGTATGGAACGCACTGCCTGGAAATGTGGTTGAGGCAGTTCAACTGAGGTATTCAAGAGGGCATTGCATGATCGTTTGAATAGAAACAGTATGCAAGGATATGGGAAATTCAGAAGATTGGCACAAGGTGATGATTATTTTAAGACCTGATGCAGCCATGATGGGCTGAATGACCTCCTTTGGTTCCATAATGACTCTGTGGTTCTTATTTCCTTAAAGAACTTTCCAGGCATGAAGCCACGTTGACTCTGTTTGATTTTATTATGTGTTTCTAAATGCTGTACTTTACATTCTTTATGAACTACTCTCCTCGTCCCAACAAAAAAAGTTAAAATAACTGGCCTACAGTTACCTTTTTTTTTAATATGGATGTTACATTGGCATTTTTCCTAATCTTCTGGAACTTATCCCAAATCTAAAGGATTTTTGGGAGATTCTTATCAGTGCAGCAATCATTTCCATGGCAGCAATCTTTAAAATCCAAGGATGCTTCCCATCAGGTCCAGGGAATATATTGATCTTTAGCCTCATTAGTTTCCCTAATATGTTTTTGCTCTATTTATAGTTATTGTGTTTATTCTCTCACTCACTTTAATTTCTTGATTATTTAGTATTTTTGGAATGCTAAAGCGTCTTCCACCATAAGACTGATTCTAAGTATTTATTCAACTTACCTGCCATTTTCTAGTTTCACATTATTATTCCCTATCCTTGTTCTCCAAGAGTTCTGTGTTCTTGGTTACCTCTATCCTCCTCTTTATGCATTTAAAGAAGCTCTTCCAGCATGGTTATATGTTACTTGCTAGTTTGCCCTCAGATTTTATTTTCTTCCTCTGTTTTTTTTTTGGTCATTTTTGTTGGCTTTTAAAACTTTCCCAATCTGATCCTCATTAATCTTTGCCTTTTTTTTGTCGTTTTTAATTTTAATTTGTTACTATCCCTAAAGTTAAAGATAAAGTCACAATAGTCTTACCAGACCGTAGGTATGTCTCCCATTGAAGAGGGACAATTGGTGGTAGTTTAACCTAAGAGTCACCATGCCACAGGCAAGGGGAGAGGTTATGAAGAGCTATCCTCCATGGTAACCTCATACTTTGCAGTAATTGAACTCACGCTGTTGATATTTCTCTGCACAAAATGACTATTCGCTAACTTCTTGGTTAACCATAAATGGTTTATTTCCTTCCTAGAATCCTCCTTCCTCAGTGGAAAATGTCCTTGCTTTAAGTCATGAACTCTTTTCTTTAACATCTGCCATTGTTCATCAACTGCTTTTGCTGCTGAACTCCTTTCCCAGCCCACCTCAGTCAGTTCTGCCCTAACTCCCATGTAATTGCCCTTCTTTAAGTTTCCAATGCGAGTTCCTCAATCTGAAACTGAGTGCTAATTTCTACCATATTATGGTCACTGTTGTCTTGGGGATCTTTTACTCTGAGGTCATTGATTAAACCTGCTTCATTATACATTACCAGATTCAAAATAGTCTGACCCCTGGTTGGATCCACAACATATAATTTTCGGAAATTATCCCAAATGCATTCTGTGAATTCTATCTCATGACTACCTCTACCAACTTGATTTTCCCAATGTACATGAAGATTAAAGTCACCTATGATTTAAATGCTCCTTTTCTACCTGTCTTCATTATATTCTCATTTTTTTCTTTGTCCTAAAGAGCAGCTACTTTTGGGGGTCCCATACCCGCCCCCCCCCCCCCCCCCCCACCCCCATATAGACTTTCCCTTGATATGTCTTAACGCTACTCATATAGATTCTCCACCTTGAAATTCAAGTTCATTTCTTACTATCATACTTATTCCATCACCCTGCCACCCTTTGTTTCCTGCTTGTTCTTTCGAAAGGTCATATGGCCCTGAATATTTGCTTCCCAGCTCCCATCTCCTTATTACTATATCTCTATAAATGGGTATTAGATCACACTCTTTAACTTCTTCTTGTCATGTTAACTCATTTATTTTGTTCCAAGTACCACACATGCTTAAGTAACCGGCTATTAATTATTTTCTTTTACCTTTCATTTCCTCCTCCTTTCCTGGTCACTGACTTTGCTCATATGCTTGTATACTCCATTATTTCTGGTCTCATAGCGCACGAAAACAGACCCTCTGGTCCAACTCATTCACGCCAACCAGACATCCTGACCTGACCTGACATAGTCCCATTTGCCAGCATTTGGCCCATATCTCTCTCAATCCTTCCTATTCATATACCCATCCAGATGCCTTTTAAATGTTGGAATTGTACCAGCCTCCACCACTTCCTCTGGTAGCTAATCGTATAAATGCACCACCCTCTGTGTGAAAAAGTTACTCTTTAGGTCTCTTTTAAATCTTTCCTCTCTCACCTTAAACCCGTGCCCCTATCTTTGGCCACTCCCACTCTGGTAAAAAGACTTTGACTATTCACCCTATCCAAGCCTCATAATTTTGACTGTTCACCCCTCAGCCTCCAATGCTCCAGGGAAAACAGCCCCAGCCTGTTCAGTCTCTCCCTGTACCTCAAACCCTCTAAACTCGGTCACATCCTTGTAAATCTTTTTCAAGTTTCACAACATCTTAGCTATGAAAGAGAGACCAGAATTGAGTGCAGTATTAAAAGAGTGATCTAACTAATATCCTGTATAGCCACTACATGACATCCCAACTATTATATTCAATGCATTTACCAATAAAGGCAAGCATACTAAAAGCCTTCTTCACTACCCTGCTTACCTGGGACTCCACATTCAAGGAACTATAACCTGCACTTCAAGATCTCTATGTTCAGCCACACTCCCCAGAATCCTACCATTAAGTGTATAAGTTCTACCCTGATTTGCCTTAATAAAATTCAACATCTCACATTTATCTAAATTAAACTCCATTATGGTGATTAAAATCATCCCACTATGCTGCCACAGCCGCGTGTTTTGCAACTAACTAGTTTAAAACCCTCACTACACCCCGAATTATTTGATTGTGCAGGATGCTGGTCCCAGCACAATTCAAGTAAAGCTTGTCCAACCAGATTTGGATTTGATGACATAGTGAAACAATACCAGTTCAGAAAGAATATTTCAATCCTTTGCCTTCTAAGGAAATATTATCAACACCTATAAAGAAACCATATTAAGGACAAAAGGGTAACTAGGGAGAGAACAGGGCCCTCAAAGATCAGCAAGGCGGCCTTTGTGTGCAGCCGCAGGAGATGAGGGAGATACTAAACGAGTATTTTGCAGCAGTATTTACTGTGGAAAAGGACATGGGAGATATAGAATGTACAGAAATAAATGGTGACACCTTGAAAAATGTCCGTATTACAGAGGAGAAAGTGCTGGATGTCTTGAAATGCATAAAAGTGGATAAATCCCCAGGACCTGATCAGGTGTGACCTAGAACTCTGTGGGAAGCTATGGGCCTCTTGCTGAAATATTTGTATCATCGATAGTCACAGGTGAGGTGCCAGAAGACTGGAGGTTGGCTAATGTGGTGCCTCTGTTTAAGAAGGGTGATAAGGACAACCCAGGGAACTATAGACCAGTGCGCCTGACATCGGTAGTGGGCATGTTGTTGGAGGGAATTCTGAGGGATAGGATGTACGTGTAGTTGGAAAAGCAAGGACTGATTAGGGATAGTCAACATGGCTTTGTGCGTGGGAAATCATGTCTTACAAACTTGATTCAGTTTTTTGAAGCAGTAACAAAGAGGATTGTTGAGCGCTGAATGGTAGATGTGATCTAAATGGACTTCAGTAAGGCATTCGACAAGGTTCCCCATGGGAGACTGGTTAGCAAGGTCAGATCTCTTGGAATACAGGGAGAACTATCCATTTGCATACAGAATTGTCTCAAAGATAGAAGACAGCGGGTGGTGGTGGAGGGTTGTTTTTCAGACTGGTGACCTGTGACCAGTGGAGTGCCACAAGGCGCAGTGTTGGGTCCATTACTTTTCATCATTTTTATATAGATGATTTTGATGTGAGCATAAGAGGTATAGTTAGTACGTTTGCAGATGACACCAAAATTGGAGGTGTACTGGACAGCGAAGAAGGTTATCTCAGGATGTAAGTGCTTGCTGAGCTGAAAGATTCATTTTCAGACGTTTCAATACCTTACTAAGTAACATCTTTAGTGGACCTCATACCAAAATTCCTGCTTTCTATTTATATGTTTGGGTTTCTTTGGGTTGGTGATGTTATTTCCTGTGGTGAAGTCACTTCCTGTTTCTTTTCTCAAGGGGTGGTAGATGGGGTCTAACTCGATGTGTTGGTTAATAGAGTTCTGGTTGGAATACCATGCTTCTTAGAATTCCTAGAAGCTTGTAAAACTTGAAAGGGTTCAGAAAAGATTAACAAGGATGTTGCCAGGGTTGGAGGTTTTGGGCTATAGGGAGAGTTGAATAGGCTAGGGCTGTTTTCTCTGGAACGTCGGAGGCTGTGGGGTGACCTTATAGAGGTTTTTAAAATCATGAGAGGCATGGATAGGAGAAATAGATAAAGTCTTTTCCCTGGGGTGAAGGTCCAGAGCTAGAGGGCATAGGTTTATGGTGAGAGGGGAAAGATATAAAAGAGACCTAAGGGACAACATTTTCATGCAGAGGGTGGTACATGCATGGAATGAGCTGCCAGAGAATGTGGTGGAGGCTGGTACAATTGCAACATTTACGAGGCATCTGGATGGGCATATGAATAGGAAGGGTTTAGAGGGATATAGGCTGAGTGCTGGCAGATGGTACTCGCTTGGGTTGGGATATCTGGTCGGCATGGACAAGTTGGACCGAAGGGTCGGTTTCTGTGTTGTACATTTCTACGACTGTGACTCTAAGTGATTGTCCGTCTCAGAAATTCGGTGTGTTGGAAAAACAAAATGCATATTTCAACAAAGCAGCTGTCTTCTATGAAGGGAATACAGGAAATTAAAAGACACCCAGATGATGTTATGAAGGAACTGCCTAATTCAACATGGAAGAATGCCATTGCAGTTAAAATTAAGGAGATAAAGTTCCTCGTGATAAGGGATTATCTATTAATGCTTCAGTAAAGGACATCCGAGTGATTATGGTCATCCAGTGTAGACAGACTTGATGGACTGCATTGTATCAAGAACAGACCGTCAGACTACCTGAATTTGTATATTCAGAGACTTGGATGGAGGTAGAGGTATTGCAGATGTTATCACAGATAAGGATATATAAATTTTACTTGTGGCAATAAAGCTGGGGATGGAAGAGAGAAGTCTTAGAAAAGATTCATGTTGATGACTTTACTAAGCTCCACACAATCCGGTTATGTCATATCCCTTGGTTGGGAATAAGGTGGAGCAGCTAAGTATCAGTTCTGAAGAAAAGTCATACTGGACTCAGCATCAATTTTGTTTCTCTCCACAGATGCTGCCAGACCTGGAGAGTTTTTTTCTGTGTTTGTACCTGATTAGAGAAAGCTTGGTCTCTTCATAGTCTGAGTAACCATGTCCATCTTACCATACAAGATGGTATGATAGCTATCATGCAGAAAGAAACGATATCTTATTAAAGACTAGCTTGGTGGCAGCAAACTATCCCAAGCTCAGCCTTGCAACTCAGTCAACACAAACAATTCCATGCGACTGTTGCAATCTGTTAAATCTGGTACAGTTTTTAGCATAGCCAGCAGGGAAGAGAGTCCTATTGTATATTATATGCAGCAAATGTAAACCTGGCTGCAAAGGTGACATTACCAATCTTGAGAGAATAAAGCACAGTGGAATTGTTTGTTTAAAGTGCCTTTCTACTTGTTGTATTTGGATGAATTCATTGGTGAATGTTTTCTGATTAGGACTAGATCGTTCATGACATGAACCTTGAAATGATTGGTGCTATCATTAATAAACATTTATACACATGATATCCATCTGCTGTAATGGTGGCAGCATGAACACATTTACAAGAAATAGATTAATATCTTTTCAATGAACAGCCTTTTTGAATGTCACACAAAACTGACAAGATGTCATCGGATTTTACTGCATGAATTTCCATTTGACTGTATTGTTTATTTAAAAACTATCCAGTGTTTTTGCAGATATTTGGTTTGCTGAAGGGCTGATTATAAGGGCCTTTTTCTTCTTTCTTTGCTGTGGTCTGAATTTCAGCTCCTGTTATCATTTTTACCATTAGCAATGGTCCTAATTGTCACATTTTGAAAATATCTTTCGCGAACCTCTTTAAAATGTGGAAAATTGTTGCATTATTTGAAATGTGAAAAGCTTTCTCTCAAGGAGGATGGTGATACGTTAAATCCTGCTGTGTTTCATACGGTATAATAGGGATCACACTTCATAAGTACTTCATTTTTAATCAGGTGCTTTCAGTTATACTATAAATGTGATTGGCTTTCTGTAATCCATGTGTTAGTCTGCAATGTTTTCATCTCATGTGTATACAGATTGTGTGCAATTCTTGCAAAACCAACAGAAATAACATTCATATTAATCTAGAGTGTTTGAGGTGATGTTGCTAGGATTGGAGGGTTTGAGCTACGGGAGAGGGTGAAATAGGCTGGGACTGTTTTCCCTGGAGTGTCAGAGATTTAAAGGGTGACCTTCTAGAGGTTTTTAAAATCATGAGTGGCATGGATAGGGTAGACAAGGTATTTTCTCTCAGGTGGTGGTGGGGGAATCCAGAACGAGAGGGCATAGGTTTAGGGTGAGAGGGGAAAGGTTGACAAGGGACCTAAAGGGCAACTTTTTCATGCAGAGGGTGATACATGCATGGAGTGAGCAGCCAGAGGAAATGATGGAGGCTGGTACAATTGCAACATTTAAAAGGCACCTAGATGTGTACATGATTAGGAAGGGTTTAGAGGGATATGGGCCAAGTGCTGGCAATTAATTTAGGATATCTGGTCGGCGTGGGCAAGTTGGATATCTGTTTCCATGCTGTACATCTTTATGACTTCCAAGCTCCATGACTAAAAGAAGATGCAAATAAAACAAAGACGTGGATGCTGGAGATCTGAAACAAAAGCTGAAATTTGATTTGATTTATTTTTATCACATGTACCAAGATGCAGTGAAAAGTGTTGTTTTGTGAGTTATACAGGCAGATCATACCTTAAAAAGTTTACCAGGGTAGCAGAACAGCGTGCAGAATACAGTGTAACAGCTTCAGAGAAGGTGTAGAGAGAGGTCTGTTCCAAAAGTCTGATAGTAGCGGGAAGAAACTGTTCTTGAATGTTTTTATACGTGTATTCAAATTTTTGTATCTTCTGTCCAATGGAAGAGTGTGGAAGAGAGTAAAGCTGGGGTGGGAGGGGTCTTTGATTGTGATGTTTGCTTTCCCGTGGCAATAGAAATTATGGATGGAAGCTAGTTTGAGTGATGGACTGGGCTGTGTTTTGATTCTCTAGTTTCACGTGGTCTTTGGAAAAGCAGTTGCCATACAACACTGTGATGCTTAGCGGGTTTTCAGAAAATTTGTAGCTCAGGTTGAAGTTCTGGGTGCAGGTGTGCTCGCTGAGCTAGAAGGTTCTTTTTCAAACGTTTCATCACTCTACTAGGTAACATCTTCAGTGGGCCTCAGATGAAACACTGTGATAATTCCTGCTTTCTATTTATATTTTGGGTTTCTTTAGGTTGGTGACATCATTTCCTGTGGTGATGTCATTTCCTGTTCTCTTTCTAAGGGGTTGGTAGGTGAAGTCTAACTCAGTGTGTTTGTTGATAGAGTTCCGGTTGGAATGCCAAGCTTATAGGAATTCTTGTGCATGTCTCTGTTTGGCTTGTCCTAGGATGGATGTGTTGTCCCAGTCAAAGTGGCGTCCTTCCCCACCTTCATGGGACAACACATCCATCCTAGGACATGCCAAACAGAGACATGCACGAGAATTCCTAGAATCATGGCATTCCAACTGGAAGTCTCAACAAACGCATCGAGTTAGACCCCATCTACCACCCCCTGAGAAAAAGAACAAGAAATGACATCACATGAAATGATGTCACCACAGGAAATGACATCACCAGCACAAAGAAACCCAAACACACAAATCGAAAGCAGGAATTATCAACAGTGCTTCACCTAGAGGCCCACTGAAGATGTTACCTAGTCAGGTGACAAAATATCTGGAAATGAACCTTCCAGCTCAGTGAGCAAACCTACATCCAGAACTGTGATGCTTCAAGATAGGGTACTTTCTATGGTGCATCTATAAAAACTGGCAAGAGTCCTTATGGAAATACTCTACTTCCTTGACCTGCTGCAGAAGTAAAGATGTTGTGCTTTGTTGACTGTCTTGTTGACGTGAGTGGACCAGGACAGATTGTCAGTGATCATCACTCCCAGGAACCTGATGGTCTCCACTTCAGCACCATTGATACAGGTGGCTGTGCCCTCCACTCTGATTCTTGAAGTCAATGAACAGCTCTGTTATTTTGCTGACACTGATGGAGAGATTGTTGTCTTTACACCATGTCACTAAGCAATCAATCGCTTTCCTATATTCTGTCTCATCGTTGCTTGAGAACTGACCTACAATGTTGGTGTCCTCCGCAAACTTGAAGATGGATTTGGGGTGGAATTTTGCCACACATTGAGTGTTTGAGGAGGGCAGTAGTGGGCTGAGTATGCAGCGTTTTGGGGCACCGATGTTGAGGATTATGGTGGATGATGTTGTTTGGAATCATGGTGTTGAAAGCGGAACTGTAATCAGTAACCCAGAGCCTGTCATAGGTATCCTTGTTATCCAGATGTTCCAGGGATGAGTGTAGGGCTAAGGAGATTGTGAGTGCTGTGGACCTATTACGTCAGTAGATGAATTGAAAAGGATCAAGGCAATTTGATAGACTGGTGTTGATGTGAGCAATGACTAACCTCTCAAAGCACTTCGTAACTATGGAGGTCAGAACCCCAGGGTGCTAGTCATCGAGGTACGCTGCATAATGTTGACTTTGGCATGGGTGATGGTTTTCTTTAAGCAGACGCGAACTTCAGTTTGAAGGAAGGAGAGGTAACTTAATTGCTGGAGAAACTCAGCAGGTCTGGCTGCATCTGTAGAAGAAAGCAGAGTCAACATTTCGAATTCAGTGACTCTTCATTCGAAGTATTAGCAGCTTGGAAAAAGTAGCATTTATGCTGGAAATGATGTTAGGGTGGTGGGGGGAAGGCGATAGGTGAGCAGGAAGGTGGAGATGGAGCCCAGAGAGAGATCGAGAGATATGAAAGAGTTAGGTAACAAGGAGATTATGGATAGCAGGTTAGGACCGAAAGAGTGCTAATAAGAGCGAAGGGTAGGAGAAAATGGGTGAGCTGTTTTGAAAGAAACCCATATAATATGACAACAGACTTGGGAATTAGGGTGACTGTGCTAAAAGCAACACATGTCATAACAGGATCAGGGGTGGGGTGGGTAAAATCACGGAAGGACAGAATCAGGCTGTATTGAACTTAAGGTTGAGTCTGAGAGGTGCAGCATCCCCAGGTGGAAAATGAGATGTTGTTCTTTGAACTTGTGCTTAGATTCGTTGGAACACTGCAGAAGGCCTGTGACAGAAATGTTGGGGTGGGAACACAGTGATACATTGAAGTGGAAGGCAACAGGAAGCTCAGGGTCATGTTTGTGGACAGAATGGAGGTGTTCTGCCAAGCGGTCACCCTCTGCGTTTTGTCTGCCCCCTGTAGAGATCACACTGAGCAGCAAATACAATAAATCAGATTGAGTGAAGTGCAGGTAAATCGCTGCTACAACTAGACAGTGTGACTGGAGCTGTGGATAGTGAGGACGGAGGAAGTAAATGGGCAGGTCTTAAATCTTTTGCAATTTGCACGGGAAGGTGCCATGGGAGTGTGGGGAGGTGTTGGGAGTGAACGGGGAGTGGACTATGGTGTCCTGGAGGAAATGGTCCCTGTGGAATGCTGACAAGGTAAGGATGGCTGCTTGCAGCATCCCATTGGAGATGATGACTTACAATCCTTTGGATGGGAATACTGGTGGGATGCTAAATAATTGAGGATGATGGGGACCCTATCATTGTTATAGGAGGGAAGGGAATGAGTGAGGGCAGAAGTAAATGAGATAGATCAAACGTGGGCTAAGGGCTCTATTGACAGCAATAGCGAAGAATCTTCAGTTGTGGAAAATGGTGGATGTTTCTGAGTACCTGAACCCTCAACCCAACAGTAGATGATATCATCTTCATTGCTGGTTAAGTCCAGTGTTGGTGACTTTGAAGTAGTGGAAGACGGGCATCACAGAAACATCGACATGGGCCCAGCTACAAGGGACGTAACTCTGACATTGGTGGACCCAGTGCAGGTGGCAGTAAGGTGGTGACAGAGGAATATCGGCCCAGCAGCAAAGATGGCACCTGAGGACCAGCGACTTCAATGTTGGTTGGGTCTGCTGTAGAGAGCGGGCAAGTGGTGGAAGAGGGATGGTAGCGTAAGCATTGTTGATGGTGATGAGCTGGTTCAGGGCTGATGGACTCTCTTCAAGCTATACCTTTCTGGTTTCCCTTCTGCTTAATTTATTCAAAACGGCACCATTTTGAGGTGACAAATGGAAACTTTTCACTGTACTTTATCATGCAGAGTTCCTTAAGTACACCATGGGGGGTGTCATTCTGAATCTTTTGCACTGCTCTATGGAGTGGGACTTGTATCGACAATCTTCCGACTCAGAGGCAAAGACACGACCACAGAATCATCCCTACATCCAAGTACCTCAGACTCATGCAGGATGAATCATTTATGTTTCCTGTGTTTATCAATAAAGCATTTCTCCAGAAGTACACAATACTGAAGCCAAACACAGGAATAAGAACAAAGAAAAGCAGAGTCATGAGCAACTGAACAGTACAACACTTTATAAAATGGTTTTCCACATTTTCCAGTCAAAAAGTCTTAAATTAACCACTCTCACTTGGGAGTGAAAATGCATAATTTTCAAGGCACGCTAATAGTCTCTTTGGTATTTCATTAACCAAGGTCTTTAGTGGATCAAATGCAAACTTATGAAAATGTATTATTTGCTCTCATCTAATTTGCTCTGTGTTCAAAATGGAACAGGAGCATTGCAAAATGCTTTAAAGAGATGCTTGATGTTTATTCATTACCTGTAGTCTGTAACACGAAGACACAGATTTGTGAAGAAAACTACATTAATTGCTAAATTTAGATTAAATGGTTTCTCCAGTTGTTGTCAGCATTCAGATGTTGATTTCAAAGTCTAAGTCCTTTATCAAAGGAAGAACTTAGTGATAGAGGACCTCACATCTCCCACAGCCAATGAGCTAAATTTCCAAATATTGTCTTGCTCTCTATAAGGAAGAGAAAAGGTATTGCAGTGTATTATTAGCATAATTGAATTAGAAGTTTGAATATTGGATATTAACTGAGACTAACAATAGATTAGTTTTCCATTCTATTCATCTGTTGGCAATAAGGTCATCGTGTTTTAGTTTTTCTGTTTAAGAAACCTCTTTTCCTGACCCTCAAGGTGCCTTTGAATGGTATGGAGAAACCACTACCTAGATGGTCTCGCCATCCTTCCCATTGGCTGCTGGCTGTATGCAATAGTGTAGCATTGACACTGCTGGGCTGGTTTTCCTATCAGGTGATCATTTCATTGTCCTCCTGCCATTGCATGGTCAGCTGTTTTCAGGGAGCCATAATGTTTACCTAGTGGGCTGTACTCCTGCAGTGATAGCCCATTCCTACAGTCTGAAAGGAATTGGATATTCTTCTTCTGCTGCTGTAATAGGAAAGCACCTAAAACCAGGGTCAACACACATTAGAAGATACAGCAGAGTTAACACAGGCCACCATGTAATCTCACATGTAGTAGATATATTAGGCAGTGTGAGGGAGTGAGCTGTGATTGTTAGTAATTAGGAACTTATCTCTCTCACACACACATGGACACATGCACGCACACACATGGGCACACCCACACACACACACACACACACACACACGATGAAAAATAAATGCTGGCCTTGCCAGCGATGGTCGCATGCTGTGAATGGATTAAAGAAAAGGAGAATTCGCACAGTGGAGGTCAGGACCCCAATTGGTGTCACAAGTGGATATTGTGAAGTCAGTACCTCTGAGGTGCATGGTCCTTCAGTCAGAGGTGGGAGTGCATTATAGGTCGTCTTGCCCCAACTGCAAAGCAACCATTCAGCACTGCTGCCTCACAGCGCCAGGGACCTGGGTTCAATTCTAGCCTTGGGTGACTATCTGTGTGGAGTTTGCATGTTTTCCATGTGTCTGTATGGGTTTCCTCTGGGTGTTCCGGATTCCTCCCATAATCCAAATATGTACAAGTTCGGTGAATTGGCAATGCTAAATTGCACTGGATGTTCAGGATGTATAGGTTAGCTGCATTAGTCAGGGGTAAATGTAGATTAACAGTGTAGGGGAGTGGGTCTGGGTAAGTTACTCTTCAGAGAGTTGGTGTGGACCTTTTGGGCCACATGGCCTGTTTCCACACTCTAGGCATTCTATGATTCTCTCACACTCTTTAGTTATGAATTGGTGGATCACAGCATTTTTCAGCACTTGAAATGGATCATGGGGTAAACCTTTGGGAAATACTACCCTAAGATGCCTAAAGATTGCAAAGCATACAAAATGGTCCTCACAAGGTTAGTGATGTGACCAATGCCTGTATTGATTTGGTGAAGGCCATCACATGATCTAATTAGGACATCTCTATATACTTTTAACATGTATCAATTCTACCTTATTCATGTCTGGGCAGAATCTCTGCTGGAGCAATCCAAAACTAATCTTGATCACTTGTCCTCACGCAGTAGAGTTGTATATTGTTTTGTTTCCCCAAATGATATTGGTTTCAGGTGACGCAGTGAAATATATTATCCCATCTTGGACTGGTTGATGAGAGATTGATGATCTGCTAGTATGAAATAAAAATGCAGATTATAGTATTCAGTCTGAACCTGAATGTTGTCATTCAATCTCTCAATATATGTCTTTTTGAGCAATTTGAACAAGTCTACATTTAGTTTGTTAATATACAATGAAATGGGATCAGGGTTTAACAGACGTGAGAGCAAGACAATGTTTAAAAAAGGTGAGAAGCAATAGGAAGATTTGAATGATTCAAATCTTGACCAACAGATTGTACAGGAGACCATCTCTAAAGGGAAAATAAATAATTATTCAAGTAGTGAAATGAATAAGAATAGGGCATGCAGTTCAGATTCATCAAAGAGAAAGCTGGCAACAAAATTTATGCTTGTTTTAAAAAAAAATTAGTGATAATATCTTTTCTTGACACAAATGGAAGCACTAAAATAAGATGAAAGAGATGGAGTAATTCAGCCAGAGAAGCTGATGGCAGGTTATTCTGTCTGTTGATGTATGATCATGCAGATTGCATTTGAGAAGTAAGATGCAAACAACAAAATGGGTAAGGGCTGTACCAGATTCCCAAAGAATTTCTGAAATGTCATCAGAGCGGAATAGGCCAGCAAAATTCTCAAAAAAATAACCTGTTCAGGTGATTCATGGCAGATGATCCCTGAAGGTCCTCCTTATCAGGCAGACAACAAATAACCAGGTTCACCCCAGGCAGTAATTACGTTCTGAGGTTACACAAGGTGTTTGATGATCATCCAGTCACAGGCTTGACAATAAACAGATAAATTGCTGACCTTTTACCTCTCTGGAGCAAGTTTTTTTTCTGTCTCCCACAGAGCACCTATTAAGTAAATTTGAACGGCTGCGTGGGGAAATTAAAATTTGTAAAGTGTGAGGCAGTTTTGCGCTGTCATATAGAATCAACACTAGGGAAAAACTACATTCTGTCCCTGAAAGTTTAGATTCTAACAGGTATGTTTCATTTGACATGTAAATTGAGGCACATTGTTAGGCAGAGCAATAGGACATTCTCTTGATATCTAACACATTCAGGTTCATACCTAACCATTACCAGCTAACTTTATTTCATCCAACTCCATTAGCTCTGATGTCACTCAATGATCCATCTTTCTTGCTTTCCTGTGTTTCATGCAAATGCTTCCTCTTAGCATCATCGTGCAAAACAACAGCATCAATTTGCTCATCTTTACTGACAATAACAAGGTTCACATCAACAGTGCCTCTCCTGAATTTTCCACTATTCCTCAATTATTAGAAATAGAAATGGTTATATTGTCGTGTATCCTCCAGTACAGGAATTCAGGAGTATGGTGAAAATTTTACAGTTTTGCCGTTCATTGTGTCATCTTAGGTACAAGGTAACTGGATACAAAATCTTAGGCCAAGAGTAGAATAGTGAAGAAATAAGGTAAAAGTTCAACATTACAGTTCTTCACAATATAAAGAAATAAATAAAAAATAAAGTTAAAAGTTCCAAATTACAGTCCTCCTTTATCCTTGGACTTGCAGTTGTTCCATGCTGGACTTTCCCCATGAGGGCTCAATCTCTCTTCTGTGCCTCTGTGCTGCCATCTCACCACCAACTGCCAACTTCTCTCTGTCACGCCGTGCTTGATCTCTCCCACGCGCTGGGCTTCATCTCTCTCCCGCACTAGGCTCGATCCCTCTGCCACATTGGGCCCGATCTCTCTCTCTCTCTTTCTCTCTCTCTCTCTCTCTCGCCCACAATGGGCCAAAGCGCTCTCTCACAATGGGCTCGATCCCTCTCCCACACTGGGCCTGATCTCTCTCTTCCCCACACTGGGCTCGACTTCTCTCTCTCTTTCACACACTGGGCTCGATCTCTCTCTCCCCCAAACTAGGCTCGATCCCTCTCCCAAGCACTGGTCTTCATCTCTCACATGCACTGGGTCCTCTCTCTCGATCTCTCTCTCGATCTCTCTCTCGATCTCTCTCTCTCTTCCCCACACTGATCTCTCCCTGTGCTGGGCTCCATCTCTCCCCACGCGCTGGGCTCGGGCTCTCAATCCCCACGCCTTGCACTACCATCATATTATCAAATAATCAAACTGCTATCTGACATCCAGCACTGGAAGAACAGACATTTCCTCCAGTTATCTTATGGGAAACAGAAGCCATTATTTTTGCTTGGCACCCCATTTGTTCACTGCTGACTTGATCGATGTCCCAGGCAACATTCTGAGATTAATCTACTCTGTTCTCAGCCCTGGTGTTACATGCAATCCCAAGGTAAACCTCAAGATATACACTCATGCCATTGCCTAATGTCTGCTCAGAATATTGCCAGACTTTGTCCCTGACTCAGCTCATGTGTACTTAGAGTGGGAAGGGACGTTTCTGAGGGTGGATGAGAGATTGGGGCAGTCACACTGGGCACTAATTACCCTGCTGCTGGGACCAGTATCTATAGACCTAGTCAGAACTCCAGAGGATATCAGAAGAGACTGCCCATGCCATCTGTGCCTCAGAAATAACCATTTTAAACCAACTTGTTGGGTCAGGACCTCCGGTAATATTTCCCCCTCCCTCAACCACTGCTTCTTATGACCAGTTTCTGACTTTATTATATAGTTAGATTAATTTTTTAGTAACAAGGCAGTGGATATAGGTGGTAGGCAGGGAAGTGGAGATCAGGCCAATAACAGATCAGTTATGATCTAGTCAAATGGCAGAGCAAAGTTACGGGGCCAAGTGTCTTACTCCTGCTCCTAATTAACATGTTCATATTAACTTACACACTGAGCTACTGTATTTCCCAACCTGGTTTGCAACTGCTTGTTAGTTCCTGGTGAGTGACCCACTGTAATAGGGTCTGGACCCAAAAATGGTGCTGAGCTTCTGCAGCCACATTGGGTAGAGATGATGGCTGACACAATACCCATTGTGGGAAAACACAAATTGCCAACTAACAGTATTGCCAGCACTTACCTGGTTTACACCACTATCAACTGCAGGTGACACCGTGAGTGAGTACTTTTTAAATCCCATACTTCTTTTCACTGTTTTCTCCACTCTGTCATGGCTGTGTTATCATTCACATTCTGGGAATGACGGGTTTGGTTTGGAAAATCTGCTTCCCCCATTGAACCAAGGAAGAAAAAGAAAATCCATACTAATTAGTGTCTTCTCCAGAGACTGCCGACAATACAGGCTGGAATGCAGTGCAGGTTGAATATTCATAGAATACTACATATTTTGATGTATCAAAGACCCATTAAATAAACAAAAGGTTCCCTAAGGGTAGTGCCTTTTCCATTATTGAAATTAGTGTCCTGATCGGAGAAGCTTTAGTTTAGGAGACTGTTCCTTTATCTTTGGGAACTAAGGTCAAACTCAACCAAGACTTATTTCAATAATGGTACCCTCCTGATTCATTGGTTCCTCAGGAACCTCTGCATGTTGTGATGCTTTCATTTTTTTTGATGCATGTATGTATCCACACACACAAGCAAAGCCTGTTGTGTGAGCTGTTGCTGAACTGACATCCACCTCATGCAATGGTCACAGTTTCATTGTAGAAATGTGTGTGTTGTTGGCAAGGCTAGCCTTTTATTCCTGATGAAGGGCTTTTGCCCGAAACGTCGATTTCGAAGCTTTTCGGATGCTGCCTGAACTGCTGTGCTCTTCCAGCACCACTAATCCAGAATCTGGTTTCCTGCATCTGCAGTCATTGTTTTTACCTAGGTATTTATAGTTTATCCCTTGACCTTGAGAAGCTTGTAATGGGCTACCTTAAATCTTTTTGACACCACACTGTCAATACCACGTTGTGGCAATTTGATGCTATTTCAGGTGATGTACATTCACACAGGTTTACAGCATGGAAACACCCTTCAGCCTAATTTGTCCACACCGCCCAATTTTCAGAAATAATTTGGTCCTATTTGCCTGTATTTGGTTGACATCCATGTACCTGTCCAAATGTTCCTTAAATGCAACATTGTACTTGCCTCCACCATTACTTTTGACAATCCATTCCAGACACTCCCCACCCTCTGTGTGAAACAAATTGCCCCTCTGGATTCTTTTGTCTCCATCCCCTCTGACTTTAAACCCCCCCCCTTTCCACCGATGCTGCTAAATCTCCAGCACGTTTTGCATTTGAATCAGAAGTAAGAACCTGCGCTGATTTTTCTCACTTCCAGCCCGATTTCATAAATGATCAGCAAAACCCTCCTGATTAAGAGTCAACCGCTTTGGGGGGCTGGAGTTGCACATAAGCCAGTCTGAGTTGTATAAGGAAGGCAAGACCTTGCAGTAACCTGAGTCAAATTTGGATAGCAACCTGACAGTTTCATGGTCACTTTTACTATAGCTAGATTCATACCTCCAGATTTTATTTAAATTGAACTCAAATTCTCAAACCACCTTAATGGCATTTAATTATAATTTTGCTGATATCCCTGGATTACTAACTCCATTATCTCTATAATACAGTGCGCAATGATTATATGGATGGAAATCTGGAGTTCTTGTCAATTGGAAAATTGCAAAATTGAGATTTTTAAAAAATAGTTTCTGATATTAATTGTTACAGCACTAAGAGGCACAAAATATAAAGAACACCTGTGATCCAATGGAGTGGAACAGACTTGAAGGATTGAAATAAGAGCAAACGAGTGCAAGTGCTGGAGATCTGGAAAGAATAATACGAGAGGGAGGCAGAGTTAGTGTTTCGAGTCCATATGATAGATCCTCAGGCTTGAAGAACTGGATGCCAAGCAGCTGAGATGGTGTGGGAATGGGGGATATTTAGAATACACAAGTGTAGCAGGGTAGTATTAAGGCACACGATGAGGATCCAATTAGAGAGATGTTGACTCTATAAGGCATTGCTATGCCTTTTCCTGGGACAGACGGAACATCAGCAGAATAACAAAGTCGACAAGCAAACCTCGAGGCTTAATTCGTTGGTCTACAGAAATACAGAATAAGAATCTGAGGTATAATTTCACAGAAAATTGCTGAGCATCCAAATGTATTATAGGCTATAAGCCAAGGGCAGGTGACTGGTGTTTGGTCACATTTGTCAAGATCTCATTGAGTGGTATGACAGGCTTAATGAGTGAAATGGCCTTCTCCTGTTTCTGTATACCCATCTTCAACTCTGAACTCCATGATATTGATTCACAGTCAGTTTTTTCTTCAATAGAGGAAGAAATGCTACAGGACAAAAAATGTAATCTTCACATTTAATCTTCACATTGTGCAGTCGTCTGGTACTCTCAAGGTTGCTATTTCAGCAGCTGTGTTTTACATGGTTTATTTGTTTGGATAACCCTTGGTAACGTAATTATTAGTGCATCAGATCCCTTTTAAATGCTGGTTTGGGAGTAAGTATATTATCTAATGATTTCAGAAACATTACATGATGAAATGGACAATTCTAGCAAGAGCAGTTTGCCAGAAGAGATCAAAGATCCTGTGAAAGTAAATCTGTGCCAACAGCAACTAAAAGTGAGGCAAATGCAGCAGGATTGTGACAAACTGGATTCTCCAATAATGTACTTAAAATGCATAATCTTTTATTCTAAATTCTGACATCTGTTCAGTGTAAATGAAAATGTAATAAAAATGGCCAGAGCATCTGATTCTGGCCTTCTGCCTGTTGCAGATCCATTTCAGACAATACAGACGTTCCCTGTAATTCTCTGGTCTAGACCAAATGCTCAGCAATCTTCCATTTGATATTGTCCCTCCTTGTGTTCACCACTCCTAGTGAGTGGGCAGTGCTGCCTGTAAAGCTCTCTGTCAAAGTTCCTCCTATTTGATCCCCCAGGTACTGAAACCAGGGCAGGAGTATGGTGGAGATGTTGATGCAACAGCCGTGTGAGTATTCGCAAGAGATGTTCTCGCATAATCGCCATCCTGCCCCTGCTGTTTAACAGATTAGTTCTGAATGTTTATGGCTCATTCTGAGATGCAACTCGCGCAAACTGCAGAGATAGGCTGCTGCTTGTAAAATCATCTCTCTGACCCAGCGAGTTACCCGTGTGAAATCAGGATCCACATTCAGTCCTGGCACTGAGAGCCACGGTGTGCTGTTCAATTCTGGCCTTGGTTTGGGCACGGTCCTGTCTCACCTGGTTTGGTTCTTTTTGGAGCAGTTTTGTGTAACATGTAATCAGAATCATGAAACATCCCAACAACAGAATACCTTCCCTGAGTTAAGGAGGACAAAACTGCACACGGCACTTCAGGTGCAATCTAACTGAGCTCCTATATAATTGATTCTGGATTAGTGGTGCTGGAAGAGCACAGCAATTCAGGCAGCATCCAACGAGCAGCAAAATCGACGTTGTGGGCAAAAGCCCTTCATCAGGAATAAAGGCAGAGAGCCTGAAGCGTGGAGAGATAAGCTAGGGGAGGGTGGGAGTGGGGAGAGAGTAGCATAGAGTACAATGGGTGAGTGGGGGAGGGGATGAAGGTGATAGGTCAGGGAGGAGAGGGTGGAGTGGATAGGTGGAAAAGGAGATAGGCAGGTAGGACAAGTCAAGGGGACAGTGCGGAGCTGGAAGTTTGAAACTAGGATGAGGTGGGGGAAGGGGAAATGAGGAAGCTGTTGAAGTCCACATTGATGCCCTGGGGTTGAAGTGTTCCGAGGCGGAAGATGAGGCGTTCTTCCTCCAGGCGTCTGGTGGTGAGGGAGCGGCGGTGAAGGAGGCCCAGGACCTCCATGTCCTCGGCAGAGTGGGAGGGGGAGTTGAAATGTTGGGCCACGGGGCAGTTTGGTTGATTGGTGCGGGTGTCTCGGAGATGTTCCCTAAAGCGCTCTGCTAGGAGGCGCCCAGTCTCCCCAATGTAGAGGAGACCGCATCGGGAGCAACGGATACAATAAATGATATTGGTGGATGTGCAGGTAAAACTTTGATGGATGTGGAAGGCTCCTTTAGGGCCTTGGATAGAGGTGAGGGAAGAGGTGAGGGAGGAGGTGTGGGCACAGGTTTTACAGTTCCTGTGGTGGCAGGGGAAGGTGCCAGGATGGGAGGGTGGGTCGTAGGGGTGCGTGGACCTGACCAGGTAGTCACGGAGGGAACGGTCTTTGTGGAAGGCAGAAAGGGGTGGGGAGGAAAATATATCCCTGGCGGTGGGGTCTTTTTGGAGGTGGCGGAAATGTCGGAGGATGATTTGGTTTATGCGGAGGTTTGTAGGGTGGAAGGTGAGCACCAGGGGCGTTCTGTCCTTGTTACGGTTGGATGGGTGGGGTCTGAGGGCGGAGGTGCGGGATGTGGACGAAATGCGTTGGAAGGCATCTTTAACCACGTGGGAAGGGAAATTTTTACCTCCTATATAATTGAAGCAGGACTTCGCTACTCAAATCCTCATTGACACTTTTAACCTCTTACCCTATCAGAGATACTCTGCACATCTGTTCCTCCGACAAACCTTAGGTTTTTCTACATTTATATTCGATTTGCCATGTTTTTGCCCATTTACTATTCCTGTCCAAACCCTGCTGAAACTACTTTACATCTTCCTCATAATGCAAATCCCCATTTTAAATTTAAATCATAAATTTGAAATTATTACATTTGCTCCCCACCGACTAATCATTGATATATCACTGGAGCTCCAAGTACTGCTCCCTGCCCTGCTGCACTAGCCACAACCTGCCAACTTGAGAATGACCCATTTATTCCTATAATTCTGTTTTCTGCCTGTTAGCCAATGAATAATCAAACCAGTATACCTGCTATCCCATATGCTTTGATTTTTTTTTCCAACCAGCCTCGTGGTTAGCAGTTTATCAAGAGCCTTTTGAAAATCTATGTATACTACATCCATGGGCTCTCCTTTATTGATTGTGTTCATAACATATCTTGCACCTTGATAAAGTAATGCCATTTCACATTTCTATTTTCCTTTATTGTTTTAGTGGTACAAGGATGCTCAGAGATAGTTGAATAGAACATAGAAGAATACAGCGCAGTACAGGCCCTTTGGCCCTCAATGTTGCGCCGATCCAAGCCCACCTAACCTACACTAGCCCACTATCCTCCATATGCCTATCCAATGCCTGCTTAAATGCCCATAAAGAGGGAGAGTCCACCACTGCTAATGGCAGGGCATTCCATGAACTCACGACTCGCTGAGTAAAGAACCTACCCCTAACATCTGTCCTATACCTACCACCCCTTAATTTAAAGCTATACCCCCTCATAATAGCTGACTCCATACGTGGAAAAAGGTTCTCATGGTCAACCCTATCTAAACCCCTAATCATCTTGTACACCTCTATCAAGTCACCCCTAAACCTTCTTTTCTCCAATGAAAACAACCCCAAGTGCCTCAGCCTTTCCTCATACGATCTTCCTACCATACCAGGCAACATCCTGGTAAACCTCCTCTGCACCCGTTCCAGTGCCTCCACATCCTTCCTATAGTATGGCGACCAAAACTGCACACAATACTCCAGATGCGGCCGCACCAGAGTCCTATACAACTGCAACATGACCTCAGGACTCCGGAACTCAAATCCTCTACCAATAAAAGCCAGTACGCCATATGCCGCCTTCACCGCACTATTTACCTGGGTGGCAACTTTCAAAGATCTGTGTACATGGACACCAAGATCCCTCTGCTCATCCACACTACCAAGTATCCGACCATTAGCCCAGTACCCCATCTTTTTGTTACTCTTACCAAAGTGAATCACCTCACACTTAGCTACATTGAACTCCATTTGCCACCTTTCTGCCCAGTTCTGCAGCTTATCTATATCCCGCTGTAACCTACCACATCCTTCCTCACTGTCAACAACAACTCCGACTTTCGTATCATCTGCAAACTTGCTCACCCAACCTTCTAGCCCCTCCTCCAGGTCATTTATAAAAATGACAAACAGCAATGGTCCCAAAACAGATCCTTGCGGAACACCGCTAGTAACGGCACTCCAAGCTGAACCTTTACCATCAACTACTACCCTCTGTCTTCTTCCAGCCAGCCAATTCCTAATCCAAACCTCCAACTCACCCTCAATGCCATACCTCTGTATTTTTTTGAAGTAGCGTACCATGGGAACCATATGGAATAATTTAGTATTGCAGGTACAATTTTAATTGGAGATTTTAGTGATGGGAATGAAATTTGACTTGGGAGAAGATGCAAAGCCAACGATTTCTGCTGGCCAAATATGTCCGGATGATAATCTGTTGTATTACTTTACATGAAACTAATTAGCAGGCATGCAGTATAACCACGAGGAGAAGCTGTGTCAGCAGTTTTATATCCCCAAGTCAAATTTCAATTCCTCGTTCACTATTAATAGCAGAAATCTCCAGTTGTATTGAGTGGTTTCCCTCTGGAAATTAATAAAGATATATAAAACAAAACAATGGCCGACTTATAGCTTAGTCCATTTGGTAACAATAGGTCACAATGATAACAATTTCTGAATTTTTTCAATAAATTTTAATGTTTAACTTTGAATAATATGTAATAAATTATTCTGACAAGGTACACAGCCAATTGCAGTAACTATTTCAATGGATTTATGTTTTGAGCCTGGTTTAACAATATGAATTGTTGCCCGAGATGATCATAACTCTGGCAGGAAATATTTTGGCCACAACCAAATGTGATCAAACCCAACTCTCGGAAAATTACAGACAGCAAGTGGCAAAAGCTATGATACTTTGCACAAGCCTAATGCTGCCTTTGGTTTCCATAAACCTACAAGACATACCTTTTCAACTCTACCACCACCAGCTCACTTAATGAGGTTGTCAGACTTCTGACCATTTGGAATCTCGCATCATGTGCATGAAAGCACAGTCTCTCAGGAATTCTACATGGTACAACTGTTCTGTGCCTATTGAATTAGCAAGGTTATTTGTTACTGTTTGTTGATAACCTCCTCTACAATTATGCACACAGTATGCCTTTGAGTAGCAATCCCTTTCTGTTAGGCATTGCAACGGATATGTATCAAATTTGTCCTCCTACGCAAAATCATCCTTTGTGCACCCATTATGATCAATTCTTCTCTCACACACTTCCTGACCTCTAATTGAATACTCTGGTGGTCTCAAATTTTACAGCAAATTGAGGACAGGCCTATTGACAGCCCGTAAGGCAATGTTGGCTCTGACAGCTTGATACGTTTATTGATGCTGTGGAACAGCTTGCTGGGAATCGTTTTAATGCAACTGAGCAACACTTAGTTGCAGCATGAATAGTGTCAGCATTTCACACTGTGGTCTCTGACACCACTTACCGCCTCAGCGAAAATCACAGTCTAGGTCTGTGAAGGATCTTTTACCTGACTTGATTGTCATGAAACTATTTGTCCAACTCTTCACTTCAAGATCATGTAATTGAATGGAACTTATGGGACAGTGGAAGTGCAGTGCATTATAATTTGATGACCTGCATCGTAATGAAGGGATTTAACCAGCAACAAGCTTGTGCAAACAGATACGGTGGTTATTCCCTTAACTGTTATGCTTCAAGTAGTGCTAACTGTAATCCAGCTTTTACATTGAATACTATAGAGGAATTAATAAATGCCCATCCGATGCCAGCTTATCAAAGGCAACTTGCCAGTGCCTCACAGCAGTTGGACACATTGGTTGCTCTCTGGTAAATTGCTGGGATGGAGTGAGGTGGGAGTTTTTACAAGGGTTTTGGGAATAGGGAAGGCAGTCCTGGGTGACACAATGCAAGTGATTCCAACATATACAAAGCTATGCTGGAAAATAGGGTTACAATAGTTAGGTGCTTGTTTTTGATTGGATTTGATTTATTATTGTCATGTGTACCTAGATGCCGTGAAAAGTTTTGTTTTGCATGCAGTACAGGCATATTATGCCATACAAAGATCATGGGGTGGTTGACCAAAGTGAGGAATATAAAGTAAAGGCTGCAAAGAAGGTGTACAAAAGCAAAATCACCTTAGCTTTGAAATTTGAGAGGTCCATTCAGAAGTCTAATAACAATGGGGAAGAAGTAGTTCTTGAACTTATGGTATGTGTGTTAAAGCTTTTGTATCTTCTGAGCTGCCGACCTCTGTGATAAGATCTTGATTTGCATACATTTATTGGGTAGACATGTGAGTCAAGTAGTCATATGACCTGCCTAGTACTATGATTCTGGACAAGACTGATCCAGTGAGGAATCAGTGATTTTTTTATTTAGTAGCTAAAGTGTGAGATCTGACTACGAAGGGAATAAAGATGCAAGATTGCCAGGTTCTGAGCAAGCTAAAGAAATGTTACTGTACAAAGTAGGAGCAATATACCAGTTTACAATATATTGTTATGAAGATCTGGGTGTACTGTATCTTTAAGGGAGTTAAAAGCTGGTAGAGCTACCTGACAGCACCAAGTGTTCTCAATAGGGTAACAATGTAACACTTGGTCGAAAGCTAAATTAGCTGGTTGCCTGGAAACAACAAAACAGATTCAAATTAGGCCATTCAGTTCAAGTTATACCCTGAAAAATACCAAATACCAATCAAGTTTGACTTTTAAGATTGTCAATATACTAAATTCAATGACACAATCCAATGCTTTGGGGGTCTAAGACCGAGAAAAAAACAAACTGTTGAGAGGAGAACTGCCTGTAAAAAGACTGCCTGAAAAATAGTTTTCTTAAAAGTACCTGTATCGATGTGTGAAGCAGAATCCCCAAGAAGAAAAGAAGACAGGAATACAGAGGAGAAACTAAAGCTACCTGGTTTGGGAAAAGAAGCGTTGTTTTGTAAATCTTAATTGGGACTTTAATTGTACCAGTGTTATAGAAGGGAAAGTAAAAGATAGGTTAGAGGAAGGAGTTGTAAATAGTTGTTAGTTAATTATTCTGTTATACTTTAAGAAATGAAGTTGTTAATTTTTACTTTAACTAGTTCTTGGCTTATCGAATTTTCACAGATTAATGCACTGTGTTGCTGGATTAAATTAAGCAGGGGAGTTTACCCCATGTCATAACAGTTTGGGGGCTCAGGTCTGGGATTTGAACTGGTTTAGACAGATTTGAATAGATTTGGGGTATGAAAAATCTCAACAGATTTAAACACTTGCAAGTTAGTGTCCTTGATGTTTAAATAAAATGTAGGTGAGACAATTTGTTTATTTTTGGTGTCTTGTGGTTGGTTAAAATAAAAGTGAGAGAAATGGCTCTTAAAATTGCTAAAGAGGTTTTGGGATTTGAAGATGATTCTCAAATTTGCCAAGAAAGTTTAAAAGGAAAAAAAAAGGCGATACTTTTAGAATTAGCAAATAAGTTAGATTTGTGTTTAACCAAGGACAAAAGTAAAGCTGAAATTGTCCTTCTCAAACACTTAGGGGTGTCAGAGAAACAGACAAGTGCAGTAGAGGTAGAAAAACTTAAATTACAATTTGAGGAAAATGGAGTTGGATGATAAACAAAGGGAAAGAGAGAGAGAGAGAGAAGTGAGGGAGAGAGAGGAAAAAGAAAGAGAGAGAAGCTTTGTGGCTGAGTAAAGAGAGAGAGAAAAAAGGGAGAGAGAAAGAGGAAAAAGAAAGAGAAAGATAGGTCTTACCTGAGCAAAAAGAGGAATTTGAACTTGAAATGTTGCGACTTAGTCAGCAAAGACAAGTTAACAGAATGGAGGTTAAAAGATAAGGTAGTATATATGTCAAAACGTTGCCACACTTTGGTAACAAAAGTATTGAAGCCTTCTTTATTTCATTTGAAAAATTTGCTAGGCAGATGGAGTGGTTTGAGGATTTATGGGTAATGCTAGTTCAGATTAAACTGGTAGGCAGAGCTAGTGAGGTATTTGCCGCGCTGTCAGATGAGGTGTCAAGAGATTATGAAGAGATTAAACAGGCCATTTTAAATGCTAATGAATTCGTACCAGAAGCATATAGACAGCAGTTCAGAAACACAAAGAAGGAACCATGTTGAGTTTGAAACAATTAAACATAGTCATTTTGATTGACGGGTGCGTGCTTTGAACATAGATTGGACATTTGAGGCTCTGAGCGATTATTCTGCTGGAGGAATTTAAAAACTCACTTCCAGAGATGATAAGAATTCATGTGGAGGAACGGAAAGTTCAGGAAGAGAGAAAGGCAGCAGAATTAGCAGATGAGCATATGTTGGTCCATAAGACAAGCTTCTGGCCAGAATTTCATCCTGTGAGGTATAGAAATAGGGAGAAAGGGTCAAGAGTTGAGCGCACTGGTAAGATTTTACCACAGGTTAAAGAAGCCCAAGAGGGTGGGCAGGAGGCGAAAGGCCTCAGGCATTTTCACTGTAATGGAGTGAGACACAGAAAATGACAGTCCCGGTGGTTTCAAAGGTGCATGGGGAAAAGGTGTTTTCACCGCCAGAGGGTGGGACACGTAGAGACACAGTGCTGGTCATTAAAGAAAGGCACCATGGGAAAAGATGTGGTTTAAAAAAAGTGAACCCAGTGGCATTAGTGAAGGTAGTAAAGGAGACCCAAGAAGAACAGGAAAGTGCACAGCCTAGGCAGGGGCTGGGTATGGAGTTGGTACCCGATCTCTATAAAGTGTGCGCCTCTGTTGGGAAAGTTTCCTCAGAAAGAACAAGGGAGAAGGACACAAAGTTATAAATTTAACCAGTCGCTGATAGTAAGAGATGACTGAATAAGCACCCCTTCTGACCTGTTACCAGAGAGTGTGGTAATTCGTGGGATAGATGGACAGATCAGGTTGGAGTGCCAAGTCAAGACTGGGGAAGTTACAGTGGGAGGAATTGACAGAATGTCAGTTCCAGGAATTCAGTTTGTTCTTGGGAATGATTTGGCAGGATCCAAGGTGGGAGTGACATCCCTTGTTGCGGAGAAGCTCAAGGAAGACCAAGAAACTGAAGAGTTAAAACAGAAATATCCTGCTATTTTCCCAGACTATGCACAGCACGAAGTGAAAAATAAAGAGAAAGATGAAGGAGTTGAGGTTCAGTTAGTGGATACCCTTTTTGATGTAATGGTGCAGGAAAAACCTGAACAGGCAGAGGGTCAGACAGGAGTGTTCAGTCCTGAAAGGCGAAGAGACTTGAAACAGCAAGCCAAGATGATAAAAAATATGTGTGGATGCGTACTCTGAAAAGGAGGCAGAGAATATTCTGGAGGGTTATTATCTGAAAGATAGAATCCTAAGGTGAAAATGGAGACTACTGCAGGTTAGTGCAGAGGATAAATGGGCTGAAGTACTCCAGATTGTGTTTTTTTAGATATTTAGATTAGATTACTTAGTGTTGCCAGGAGATGTTACGGGTAGGACATGAACTACCTGTAGGAGGTCACTCTGGGGTACGAAGTACTCAGGCTAAGGTACAAAAACATTTTTATTGGCCTGGAATGCACAAGGATGTGGTTAACTTTTGCCGTATAAGTCCTACATACCAAATCGTAGGTAAGTCACAGGCAGTAATAAAACCAGTACCTTTGTTGCCAATTCCCACATTTGAAGAACCTTTTACACGCGTTATAATTGATTGTGTAGGACCCCTCCCGAGAACTAAAAGTGGGAACCAGTACTTGTTAACCATAATGGATGTGTCTCCCAGATTTCCGGAGGCAATTCCGTTATGGAGTATCAAGGCAAAAAGGGCAGTAGATGAGTTAATTGCATTCTTCATACGGTACGGGCTATCCAGAGAGATTCAGTCAGACCAAGGGTCAAATTTTACTGCTCGGCTACTTAGAGGTTATGGATAGCTTAGGTATATGGCACTTTCGATCCAGTGCGTATCACCCTGAATCCCAGCCAGCTTTAGAAAGGTGGCATCAGACCTTGAAGAGCATGTTGAGAGCACACTGTCAGGATTACCTGAATGATTGGGATAAAGCTATTCCGTTTGTATTGTTTGCCATTCGAGAGGCCCCAAACGAAGCTACTCCTTTACTCCCTTCCAGTCAATACTCTGTCATGAAGTGTTGAAATTAATTAATTAAAGCGAAATTGACAAGACCAAAGTCAGAGATCTCACACTTAGATTATGTATTGGAGGTGAGGGAGAGACTAAATTAAGTCGGTGAGTTAGCTAAACAGCACCTGAAGAGGACACAGTATAGAATGAAGCAGGTGGCAGATAAAAGCTCTGAGGCTGTGATGTTTTCCCCAGAAGATGACATGTTAGTACTGTCACCAGTGATGGGAGATCCCTTCAAAGCCAGATTTAATGGTCCCTATCAAGTTGAGAAAAAGTTGAGTCAGGTGAATTATCTAGTAAAAATGCCAGATAGAAAATAAAGATATCAGATATGTCATGTGAACATGTTGAAACTGCATTATACAAGAGAGAAAGAACTGGAGAAACAGATGTTAGTTAAATCCAGATGATGTGGATTTTGAGGTGCCTCCAAAATAGATTAAATAATAAAGAAGTCCTTGAAGAGTGGGATAAGTTAGTAAATTATCTATCTCAGAAGCATAGAATGCAGTTGAAAGATTTGTTACTGCAGTATAAGGACATATGTAAGAATCAGATGGGGAGGACTGATGCTATTGTACATGAAGTAGACTTGGGGAATACTGCTCCAATAAAACAACACCCCTATCGGCTTAATCCTTTCAAAGCCAGACAGGTCCAGTTGGAGGTGGAGGCCATGCTCGACGAGGACATCATCGAACCAAGCCAGAGCGAGTGGAGTTTGCCGATCGTCTTAGTTCCCAAACCAGACACGACTCAATGATTCTGCGTGGATTATCGTAAGGTCACCGCCGTTACAAAATCGGACTCATATCCAATTCTTAGATTGTAGGACTGTATCGAGGAAGTTGGACAAGCCAGTTACATCACCAAGTTGGACTTGATACGTGATTACTGGCAGGTATCTTTATCAGAGTCGGTGAAAGAAATTTCTGTGCTTATAACCCCAAATGGGCTATATCAGTTTAAAGTGATGCCCTTTGGAATGAAGAACGCACCTGCCACATTCCAAAGGCTCATGAACAGAGTTGTGGCTGGGTTCACAACCCATGCAGTCTACTTAGTAAGTTCTGGAAAGATCACATGGTACAGTTAGCAAAGCCCTTTGAACAACTACAAGAAGCAAAACTGGTGATAAACTTAAATAAAACTGAATTCATGAAAGCAGAGGTGGTGTTCTTGGGACATAACATCGGTCATGTAAGGTTGACCCTACGGAATGCAAAGATAAAACCCATTGAGGAATTTCCACAAACAACCTCGAAGAAAGAGGTGCTTCAATTCCTCAGACTCAGTGGATTCTATCAGACGTTTGTTTCAAACTTCAGCAGTGTATGGCACCGTAAACTGATTTGCTGAAGAAGAAACCGTGAAGAAGAAGTTTCAGTGGACAGAACCATACCAGGAGGAATTCGATCATTTGAAAGTCATATTAACAACCAAACCAGTCTTAGCTATACCAAACTTTTTAAACCTTTTTAAACCATCATCGATGCTAGTGACATTGGAGTTGGAGCTGTACTCCTACAGGAAGATGAGGATAGGACTGATCTGCCAGTTGGTTACTTTTCGAAGAAAATCAACATCGATCAGAGAAAATACTCCACAATCGAAAAGTAACTATTGAGTGTGGTACTGGCCTGACAACATTTTAATGTGTATGTCATGAACAATGTGTTAGAGATGGTTGTGTACACGGATCACAATCCGCTTACATTCTTAGAACGCTTTGAAGACAAGAATATGAGACCATTTCATTGGAGTCTTATGTTAGACTTTTAAATTAAAAATTGTTCATGTTGTGGAACGTAAGAATATAATTGCAGATGTGTTATCGTGGATTTAACTGATCGAGTTTAGATGAGATTTGTCTTTATTTAATGTTATATCTATACAGGGAGATGGGACGAAGTTAAGGTGAACTTATATTAAAGTTATCTCTGTGTTTAAAATGTAGAGAAAAAAAGAAGCCATTTTTCATTATGATTGTTCATTTTTTCTTACGGGGGAAGTGTTTTGAAGATCTGGTTGTACTGTATCTTTAAGAGAGTTAAAAGCTGGTAGAGCTACCTGACAGCACCAAGTGTTCTCAATAAGGTAACAATGTAACACTTGGTCGAAAGCTAAATTAGATGGTTGCTTGGAAACAACAAAACCGATTCGAATTAGGCCATCAGTTTAAATTATACTGTGAAAATGCCAAATTCCAATCAAATTTGAATTTAGTGTATTAACAATCCTAAAAGCCAATGACACAATCTGATGCTTTGGGGGTATAAGACTGTGGAAAAATTGAACAGTTGAGAGGAAAACTGCCACGCCACCAGCATGTGAAAAAGACTGCCTGAAAAATAGCACTCTTAAAAGTACCTTTATCAATCAGTAACCCGTAAAGCAGAATCCCCAAGAAGAAGAAAAGAAGACTGAAATACAGAGGAGAAACTAAAGCTACCTGGTTTTGAGAAAAGAAATGTTGTTTTGTAAATCTTAATTGGGAGTTTAATCATACCAGTGTTATAGAAGGGAAGGTAAAAGATAGGTTCAAGGAAGGAATTGTAAGTAGTTGTTAGTTAATTATTCTTTGTTATACTTTAAGAAATGGAGTTGTTAATTTTTACTTTAACTTGTTTGGGGCGGCACAGTGGCTCAGTGGTTAGCACTGCTGCCTCACAGCACCAGGGTCCCAGGTTCGATTCCATTCTTGGGTGACTGTCTGTGTGGAGTTTGCACATTCTCCCCGTGTCTGTGTGGGTTTCCTCCAGGTGCTCCGGTTCCCTCCCACAATCCAAAGATGTGCAAGTCAAGTGCATTGGCCATGCTAAATTGCCCATCGTGTTAGGTGCATTAGTCAGAAGGAAGTGGGTCTGGGTGGGTTACTCTTTGGTGGGGCGGTGTGGACTGGTTGGGCTGAAGGGCCTGTTTCCACACTGTAGGGAATCTAATTTAATATAATCTAATCTAATCTTGTTCTTGGCCTATTGACCTTTCACAGATTACTGCACGGGATAAATCTTTTCTGTGTTAAATTAAGCAGGAGAGTTTACCCTGTGCCATAACAATATTCTAACAATATTCTAACATCCAGAATGAATATGATAACCGTCAGAACACATTAAATAGTAAATGCAGTGAGATAGATCCCACAATTTCTTAGAATCAACCACTCCAATGTTAGTGACACTGCAGTTATTACATCTCATTAGGATTCCATTTCTTCATTCTGATACTCCCCCAAAAGCTGTTCTGATGTGGATTACCCCAATGACTGGTCACTCCCTTACAATTGCAACCATTCTTTTCCTGTGCTTAACCTCCCATTAAGTCTTAAGACTATACTCCATCATCTCTTCACTTGCATAATTCTAACTTTGCACAGACAGCTAACTTCACCAAGTAAGTGCGGCTGGGGATTCTCTAAGCTCCGATCATTGTCAGCTGCACCAAGCCAATACTTACTGTGGGCTTCCCACACTCCACTCTCAGCTACACTGAGCTCATAAGCTGCTTCTAATTGAACATGATTTTAGGGCTTAACATGAGCCCTACCCCCATCACTTCTCAGCTGACAGGACTTCTCTGAATCCCAAATTCAGTGAACCTGCGGCACCCTTTTTGCAATGGAGCTTGCTGACTGACAGGCAGCCTGATGTAGCATCCCTCTGTCTCCACGATCTCTGACTAACTGACTCAAACAAACCCTGACCTTGAAGCCACAGTTTACCAACCCTGTAACAGAGCTGGTTGTCTTATTCAAAACCTCTGAATAAGCCCCAGACTTGTTCCTGGTCAGGATTGAATATGTAACCCATTGTAGCACCATATCCCTTGAATGTTACAATTCCCATCTAATTTTCTCTGTTAACCAGAGAGCACACACAGCACAAATGGATGCAAAGAGATATAGAGTTCATCACATTAGCTAAACACCAATGTAATAAAAGCCTTAGAATAGAGATATGGTCTGCACCATTTTACACCAGGTGGAGAAAGTTAAACCTGTGCCTTTTTTTATCATTGAACAAAGTGTGAGAATTTTATTGTCCTTCCAGTTGTGTAAAAATGAGCAAAGAAATGTAACATTACTGGTTCAGGATTATAAAGCATGATGTGAGATTGAGGTGAAGTTACCTTTAGAGAGAAAATAGAAAGATTGTCACTCCTTGTCTGTCCATATTGCATTAAACTTGGGAGTGTCAGTAGCTGACACTGGACATGCGAAGTAAAACAAACCGTTGTTGAGGGCTCAGGGAATAGAAAGTTCCCTCAACACCCCATTTTAATAGGACTCATCCTATTTACTTAATTAGATATGGGGTGGCATGGTAGCTCAGTGTTCAGCACTGCTGCCTCACAGTGCTTGGAACCTGGGTTCAATTCCAGCCTTGGGTGACTGTGTGGAGTTTGCACATTCTGCCTGTGTCCTCCTTCTGTGGGTGTCCTCCTGCAGTCCAAACATGTGTAGGTTAGGTGGATTGGCCATGCTAAAATGTTTGTAGTGTCAAGGGATAGGCATGCTAGGTGGATTAGCCATGGGGAATGTGGAGTTACAGAGATTAGGTGTTGGGGAGGGTCTTGATGGGATGCTCTTCAGAGGGTCAGCATGGAGTCGATCAGCCAATTGGACTGCTCTCATGCTGTAAGGATCCTAAGACATATTGGGACAATTTATGAGAGTGCACACCATGCATTTTAAAATCCTAAATGAGTTCGTTAAAATTAATAATCTCGTTGTGGGATTTCAGAACCCATGCTGGAGATGGGTGAGATTCCACAGTACTCATATGTACTCTGAAAATTACTGGTATCATTACTTTAATCAGCATGAGGTTTCCATCCTTCGTGATAGCTAAACTTCTGCGGTTCTGCTCCCAGCCCTACTTTTTAGTATATTGCTTAGCAACTGTATATCTCTATGACTATGACTCTATGACTGTTGCAACTGGCTATAATGAATCTTACAGTGTATACTACCTCTCTGACACCCCCTTGTGTTAGAACTGTGTAGCAAATGCGAACGCATTTCAGAACCGAATTCAAAAGATGTGAGTTAAATATATAAATGTATCAGTACATTTTGGGGATTTGGAATACTTGTGACATATACATTTTCTTTTTGATTTCGTGGGGAGAGATACCATCCAAAGGAGTTAGTCAATCCAACTCTGCTTTAATGGTTTGTTCACATTCCTAGCTTCTGCTAACCTTGTTGATTTTGAATTGCAATTAGATATGGAGAAAGTGAGGACTGCAGATGCTGGAGATCAAAGTCGAAAAGTGTGGTGCTGGAAAAGCACAGCCGGTCAGGCAGCATCTGAGGAGCAGGAGAATCGTCATTTTGAGCATAAGCCTCATTCCTGATGAAGGGCTTATGCTTGAAACATCGATTCTCCTGCTCCTCTGATGCCGCCTGACTGGCTGTGCTTTTCCAGCACCACACTCTCTGACTCTCAGTTCCTGAAGAAGGGCTTATGCCCAAAACGTCGATTCTCCTGCTCCTTGGATGCTGCCTGACCTGCTGTGCTTTTCCAGCAACACATTTTCAGCTCTGATCTCCAGCATCTGCAGTCCTCACTTTCTCACAGTTGGATATCCAAATACCCAAGTGCAGGGTGAGCTTGCAATCTTAGTTGTGACTTATTCACTCCTCAGGAAATATGCACTTGTGTAGAGATTGGTTAAGGACAGAATTAAACTGGACCGTGATACACTCAACATAGATAGCTCAGCATTACTCGCTGTCAAATCTCTCTCGGGTAATGTGTTGGAGAGTTCTAGGAGAGGAAAAGACTAAACACAAACCACAAGAAACTACTTCTGAATATTTAAATAATTTGCATTGCTGGGTTTTGCTCTGATATTTGCGCCTGTTCATTTGCTGTTGACATTGTCCTATCTGTGAACCAGCCACTCATGTTATTTGCCACCGACGATCCCGGGAGAATCTGGAATGAATTCTGTTTTCTTTCTCTTGCAGACATATTATGAAGATGGGGAGTACATTATTAGGCAAGGAGCTCGAGGGGACACTTTCTTCATTATTAGCAAGGGGAAGGTAAGTCAAAGACCGAGTGCGTTACACAAACAGAAATTGCTACAAAAACTGAACAGGTCTAGCAGCATCTGTGGAGAGAAAGCAGAATTGACCTTTCAGGTCCAGTGACCTTTCTTTAGAAAAGTTCTGAAGAAGGTCACTGGACTCAAAATGTTCATTCTGCTTTCTTCTTGCAGATGCTGCCAGACCTCCTGCATTTTTCAGCAATTTCTGTTTCTGTTTCTGATTTCCATCATCCGCAATTCTTTGGTTTCCACTGTTTAGTGACCAATTATGTTAACCAGTATCAAATCTTTAAGGCTGCTTGAATTGATTTCTGTGTATAATATTCCTACTGTACGACTCAAATTCAGGAGAAAAGTGAACAATACAATGGATAACAAGAGCAGCAGCCCGAGGACGCAAGCTGAAACTTTATTTAAAACTTCAATATATTTATAATTCACAACAGCATTTGTCTAGCTGTTGCACATATGACACGGCTCCATGTGATACAGAACTATGTTAGACATTAGGGATTATTCATCTCCCAGAGTTTAGTTGATATGTGGAACAGACTACTATTTTCTGCAGATTTTCTGAATTTCTTCATGAGAAAGCTGAACCCTTTTCTAATTGTGGCAGAGACAACCTTTTGTGCAGCTGAAAGATCTGCATTTTGATGCATTTGTTTACCTATATATAAAATACGTGTGTGTGCGCGTGCGGAATGACAGGAATCTCAGGGCTGTTAAATGTTGATAGTTGGGTGCTGTTTCATAATTTCGCTGCTTTAGTCCTTAGTCATCCTTTTTTAGAATGGAATTAGGTTTAAATACTTCATTCTCTATACCTGACAATTTACCAGCTAGAGTTCTGGTTTCGTAAGACAGATTCTATTATTGACTAGAACATTTCAGTTTTGTGACAGAATGGAATATAAATGTTGTAGTTGTTTCTGACAGTTATATTGCTTGAAACATTTAGAGAACACTATATTTAACATCTTTGCAGGATGTTTAGCACTTCTTCTGATGTATGGATGTTACTACGTTTCCAAATATACCTCTGCAATTGTCAAGTGCTTTGAGAGGTTAGTCATGGCTGACACCAACCCCAGCTTATCAGGTTGCCCTAATCCTTTGCAATTCACCTCCTAGCACAATATATCCACAGCGGGCACCATCTTCTCTAACCCTAAACACATCCCTGGATTGCAAGGATACCAACGTCAGCCTCCTATTTATTGACTTATGTTCTGCCTTCTACGCCTTAATTCCAAACAAGCTCATCTGTAAACACCAAGATTTAGGTCGCGGCTCCCTGCTCTGTATCCTCGGGTTCCTGACCCATTAAGCTAAATCAGTAAAAATAGGAACAACACCTCCTCCGCCATAAACCTCAACACCGGTGCCCCAAAAGGCTACGTACTTAGCCCCGTACTGCCCTCCTCATAAACTCATGACTGTGTGGCCAAATTCTACCCCAACTCCATTTCCAAGTTTGTGGACGACACCAATGTTGGAAGTCACATCCAAAACAATGGTGAGACAGAATAAGGAAAGAGATAGAGTGCTTCATGGCATGGTGTAAAGGCAATAATATCTCCGTCAACATCAGCAAAATGAAGGAGCTGGTCATTGACTCCAGGAAGCACAGTGGGGAGCATGCTTCAGTCTACATCAATGGAGCTGAGGTGGAGACGGTCGACAGAGCGCCAGGTTCCTGGAAATGATGATCACCAACAATCTGTCCTGGTTCACCCACATTGATGCTACAGTCAAGAAAGTACAATGGTATCTCTACTTTCTTAGGAGGCTAAGAAAATTTGGTATGTCCACAAGACCCCCAACAATTTTTATAGATGCACCACAGAAAGCATCCTATCTTGATGCATTACAGTGTGGTATGGTAACTGCTATTTCCAAGACCGTGGGAAACTACAGAGAATAGTGTACGCAGCCCAGTCCGTCATGCAGACCAGCCTTCCATCTATTCACTCCATCTATACTTCCCACTGCCTCCTGAAATTGGCCAACATAATCGAAGTCCCCTCCTACCCTGGTTATACTCCATTCCACGCTCTTCCATCAGGTAGAAGATACAAAAGTTTGAATACACGTACAAACAGATTCAAGAACAGCTTCTTCCCTGCTGTTATCAGACCTTTGAATGCACCTCTCAAATGTTAATCCTGATCTCTGTCTCTCTCTGCACCTACTCTGTGGCTGTAACACTGTATTCTGCACTCTGTTCTGCTACCCTGATGCACTTTGTATGGTACGATCTGCTTGTATAGCGCGCAAAACAACACTTCTCACTGTGTCTCGGCACGTGTGACAACAATAAAATCAATCAATCAATAGGATGTTTGTGAAAATAATTACTCAATCGTTGTGGAAGATAGGAATGTAGTTATTTTTTCCAAGCAAACTTTATTTAATTATCTCTGCAAAAGCCAAATTATTTTAACCACAGAGATCTATTAATGTCAAAAGCAAATTAGTCTGGATGTGGAAATCTGAAATAAAAACAGCAAGTGCTGGAGGAAATTGGTATGTGTGGCAGCATCTGTGAAGACAGAACCTAAACATTTTGAGTCTAATGTGACTTGTCTTCAGACCATAGTTCCACAATTTTGGTTTTGAAGAAATGTCATATTGGACTCAAAATATTTCTTTCTCCAGTGCTGCTACCATTAGATAGGGAATGCAGTATCTGAATTACCTTTTGGACTCAATTTTCTCCATGACAGGCTAACAGTCAGGCTGAGAGCCAGAACACTCCATTGTAGTTTCATTGCAACTCAATGAATCCAGAGTCTTATGTGCTGTTAGTGTGAACTGTCTTTTGAAAAGTCACCTACTCTCTACTTGGGGAGGGAACAGAAAGCTGATTAGGTTTTGGAAGGGGGAGCTTGGTATTGTGAATATGTAAAGAAAGCTATCTGCTTATACTATCCCATTAATTCCTCTTTTAAATTGAGTTTTTGCTGTCTGAATGGATTCGAGTGTAAATATCTTGATCTGTATAGCACAAGGAGAAACTTGGGAAAATGGCCAGGAGAAGGGAATATCAGTTCGCTTCTGTACTCTGCACTCTTCCAAATGTTCAGTGTGGACATAGGATGATGTAAGCAGTTGTGAAGCCCCTTGAGTGGAACAGCTAGATACGTTTGACTGTAAGAATAAAGTACAGGTTAAGGTTTAAAGGAACTTGTCAATGCAGATAGGATCATCTGCCTGACCCTCCTAGTGCGTTTGGAACAAGCCGAATGATGATTTAGATGACGGAGAAATTGTATCTTCTCCTATAAGTGAAAAATCAATGTCGTTGGTTCTTTGTTTAATTTTGGCAGGTGAACGTGACACGGGAAGAGTCATCAAATGAAGAAGCTGTATTTCTTCGGACATTAGGAAAGGGCGATTGGTTTGGAGAAAAAGCTCTTCAGGGGTAAGTCCATTGGGAAACAGCCTATTTTGCTTTAGAAGGTTAATATGAATTAATTTCTATTGAAAGGAATGTTCATTTTTGTTGTAAAATGAGAGGAAGTTTGCAGATATATGACTCAAAATCTCTTGTTTGATCTTCATGTAAGAGATTGCATGCAACTATTTGATAGGAGTCACTATAGGCAAAACTAATGTGTCTGTGGCCAGCCAGTGTCTACCTGTAGATACTCAGAACATTATTGGAGCATGTTATAATTCTCTCCAAACTGAGATGAATGGATTCATGTAATAAAAATGGTTCTCATGTATAATTGCCACCTACTGAGTCCTTGATGATGTTGTCCTGCAAACTGCATTAGTGCAAAAGTAACAGTACAAATGCCCGAGTGAAGTCTTTCTGTGCTCCCAATAATTGTGACATTTCTTGATAAAATAGCTTCTGCTGTTCTTCTTCATTGAATCCCTAGAGTGCAGAAGCAGGCCATTCTGCACTGATCCTCTGCAGAGCATCCCATCCAGACCCAACCCCCTACTTATGCCCATAATGCTGCATCTCCCAGAGCTAACTCACCTAACCTGCACGTTCTGGATACAATAGGCAATTTAGCATGGCCAATTCACCTAACCTGCATATCTTTGGACTGTGGGATGAAACCAGAGCACCCAGAGGAAACCCACACAGACACTGGGAGGATGTGCAAACTTCACACAGACAGTTGTCCAAGGCTGGAATCAAACCCAGGTCCCTGGCACTGTGAGGCAGCAGAGCTAAACACTGGGCCACCGTGCCACCCTCAATTCCATTTCTATTTGAAAACAATGAATGGTCACTGCATCTACCATACTTAGCGGTCACCATGTGAGGGTCATGTTACATGACCTCATGTATGATGACCCTTCCATCGTTGTACACAATCTGTGCAGTATCCATTATTGCACCACCTATCATTGACACCAGCATTCCTGCCTCTTGCGAATTTCTGCTGCATATTCTGTCACTGAGCTGCCAGAAGGTGATCTAGAGCACTCAGCCAGGATTAGGGCAGGGATGTGGTCTGGCACTGTACACATATACCACTCACAGCTGACCGATATACAGAAAGTCACTTGAATATCCTTGCAGCGAGTTGTAAGCTTATGGAAAGCAGATCAGTAAAGTTGCCGAAAAGCAGAATGCAGTAATGAAAGACACAGGCACTATAAGCTGTCCCCATGTACAGAGTGTTTGGATCCATGGTGCTGAATCTGTTAACCCAGCACTCAGTTTCATTTATAGCTGATAAATAAAATAGACAGTCAATGACCTGGCTTACTGTTGTGTGATCTGATTGCCTAATACTTGTCTTTTAACTTGTTAAGCAACGAAAAACATTTGCACTTTGTGAATCTGCACAACAGCCTATGTTTAGGATAAGGATTTATTGACCATTGGTTAACTGTTGTTGAACTAAGTCAGGGGATTTTGCAAACACAATAATACAAACATTAATGTGCTTGTCTTAAACTCCTCTCTGTGCTATTTCAGTGGATGGATTAGCCCAGTTATTATCCGTTCTTAAAACAGCACTGGGAGGCATTTGTCCATTGCTATCCTGTGGCCTGATTCCAGGGTCTGGCAGTGATTGATTAGTCTCTTAACCAAGAAATGTTGAGTCAGCAGCACTGGCTGCCTGCTTCCCATTTGTATCCCTCAGCAGCAAGGATCTACTTCAAGGTCAACTCATGACATTTCCACTCGGACTGTGGGCCACATGCCATGTGTGCAGTTGGATCGATGCCTCCATGCTCATGACACAATGCTGTCTTGATCTAAATTAGATTTTTTTCAGAAACCTTCAGAGTTGTTTGCATATGGACCCCAAATCTTACCAGCAGCACCCTTTCATGTGTTTGAAGTTACCCACCAAGACTGATGCTATCTACTATACTTAAACATTACCAATCAGCAAAGGTAATGTCAATCTTTCAATCCACATTAATGTTTGAAGAACTCTTGTCTTGCAGCTTGAGTTATTTTGCAAGAAGTATCCATTTTTGATTTTTTTTTTGTCACCATTTTGTTATTAATTTTCTTCTCACTTTTGTGTCAGTTCATTTCTCCTCAGTGCCTTTTCTTGGCAGATACATGACTCAAAATCTCTTGTTTGATCTTCGTGTAAGAGGTTAAATGTAACTATTTGATAGGAGTCACTGTAGGCAAACCTAATGTGTCTGTGGCTAGCCAGTGTCTACCTGTAGGTACTCAGAACGTTGTTGGAGCATGTTATACTTCTCCAAACTGAGATGAATGGATTCATATAATAAAAGTTGGTTCTCAAGTATAATTGCCACCTACTGAGGACAATCACCCTTTCTGACCAGTCCAGTATTGCTGCTTGCTGATGTCCGACAGGGAGAGTTGTGTGAAGTGGTTTGTAGTGACACTTCAAATAGTGTTGGGAGAGAGAGAGTTGAAGTGCAATGTTTCCAAAAACAAAATGAGCACCCCCGCCTAACTTTCTGGGACAGCAATGACAATCAAGGAACAGAATGGCAATTAAAACAAAAATATTTATACATTCTTCCCAAGTTTTATTAGAATAAATGATTTTTGGATCTTGCTGATTGTGAGATTTAATACTATCACAGGACTCATTTTATTCATATTCTGATGATACATGGAATATAATCAATGCGGTAAATAACTTCTGTCAGAGGAACTTGCTGTGCATTTGACTGCAGCAGGGTATCTCTGCTGTGGGTGGCACGGTGAAGCACTGCTGCTTCACAGCGCCAAGGACCCGGGTTCAATTCCTGCCTCAGGCGACTGACTGTGTGGAGTTTGCACATTCTCCCCGGGTCTGCGTGGGTTTCCTCCGGGTGCTTCGGTTTCTTCCCACAGTCCAAAGATGTGCAGGTCAGGTGAATTGGCTATCCTAAATTGCCCGTAGTGTTAGGTGCATTAGTCAGGGGGGAATGGGTCTGGTTGGGTTACTCTTCGGAGGGTCGGTGTGGACTGGTTGGGCCGAAGGGCCTGTTTCCACACTGTAGGAAATCTAATTTAATTTAATGCAGCAATGTCTGTATTATCCCATATAACAGGAAAAAATCTGGGATGTGGGTGATAGCAAGAAAACAGGCACTGGGGATTTGGCTTAGTGAACCACAGTCTTGTCGGAAAGATTGTTAGAAACGCTTTAATGTTCACTCCTTTAGTTATGCTTCACTAGTGTCCTTTAGGGAAGGAAATCTGCTGGCTTCATCTGGTCTGGCCTGGAGATGACCCCAAATCTAGAGCAATGTGGTTAGTTTGGAATTACCCTCTGGACAATAAGGAATGGGAAATAAATGCTATCCTAACCTGCGATAACCACCTTCCATGGACGAAAAGATAAATATCAGATCTCTCATCAATCGTACTGGTAGCTAGATGTAGACTGTAACCCAGCATGGTTCATACTCACCTTCAATTCCTGGATTGTATGTCACTAGTCCATTACAGATCCCATCTTATTTTTATCCCAGTAAAATCAAAGGTGCAAAAGTCAGACAAGTTTTGGACAGGTGATGGGTTCCACCAGATTAGCATCGAGACTTTGAAGGTGAAAGTAACCTAAGAGCTCTGATTTTACAAAACTGTAGCTTTCACTGTACTGCCAGGTTGAGGACTAGGGGTAGATTCTTATAGGGGTCTGGACAATGTGTGCTATGGTGAGAAATCCTGATGGGACTGGATAGGGTTGATGTGGGAAGAATGTTCCTGATGTTTGGGAAGTCCAGAATTAGAGGTCACAGTCTAAGAATAAGTGGCAAGCCATTCCGGACAGAGATGAGGAAGAATTTCTTCACTTAAAGAGTTGTGAACCTGTGGAAGTCTCTCCCGCAGGAAGCTGTTGGGACCAAGTCATTAGAGAAATTCAGGATGGAGCTAGATGTGATCCTTGCAGCTAAAGGGATCAAGGGATTTAGGAAGTGGGTGGGATGATCAGCCATGATCATCTTAAATGATGGTGCAGGCTCGAAGGACCGAATGGCCCACTCCTGCACCTATTTTCTATATTTCTAAATGTGGCAGAACCACAAGTCTAGTGAAGCCAATGGCAACGTCAGGAAAAAGTGGCTGCATCTACTAACTGAGTTTCAGGCATCAAGATGAGATTCTGGTGATTGCTTGTTAACAAACTGCAAATCTTGCCTCATTAACTTCTTATTCTACCATCCACCACAAGCAAACCAGACATCGAGAATTCTCTGTTTGGCAGTCAGAGCGGAGATAGCCACTCCAACACACTGCTTGCTTTAGGAGACCTTGCATGTTGGACACCAGGCAGCAACATCTCAGCATACGCTCCACAGGCACTGGCTGCACACAGTCCAGGTTCATGGACATTGGCATCCATGTACCAGCCTCGAAAAATCCTCCGGGCACATCTCTGATCTAATTACAGTTTCTATACTTTAATGCGGCACCAGCAACCATAATTTTAATGCAGCAGTTCGGACACCCCCCCCCCGGGCTCAGAGACATGCATCCAGCTTGCGGATTGGACCAGGCTGCAACTTGAGCTGTTCAATTAGCACTCACACACTTTGAGCCTACCTGGATGCTTATAGTGCCCCCTGCCTTGTCTTGCTTTTTTTCCCCATCAGCCAAAGAGACCAGGCTCACAATACTGCTGTATTGCCATGATATTTAGCACAGAGACAAAGTCAGAAAGGTTATCATAGTTGTCAGCGCTGAAAATGTGTTGCTGGAACAGCGCAGCACGTCAGGCAGCATCCAGGGAACAGAAGAATCGACGTTTCAGGCATAAGCTCTTCTTCAGAAGGGCATATGCCCGAAACGTCGATTCTCCTGTTCCCTGGATGCTGCCTGACCTGCTGCGCTGTTCCAGCAACACATTTTCAGCTCTGATCTGCAGACCTTACTTTCTCCTCCTATCATGGTTGTCAGCCAACCACAGTCAAGTGAGATAGCCTTCCATTAGCAGGTCACAGCACAGTAAGTCAAGGGCAGCCTATAATACCAGTCCCGGGGCTTGGTCACTGTTAAGCAGCTACTCAGGCTGGTCAGAGTCAGGATCTTCTCCTCAAAAGGGATGAGGGGGCCACGTATTGGGCAGCCCACCATCCCTCTTGACCAATTCTGCCCTCTTGTGGGCTGCTTTTGTCTGGAGTAAGGCAGAGGTGGGTAATATTGGAGATAAAATTGGATGGCACTGTTGTTGGTAAAGCTGGGTAGGCAACCCTAGCGAGTGAGTAGATGGTACAGAGGGCATGCCATGTTAATGGCATTGAGGTTGAAGAGGGTGATGGAAAGTGTTGCAGGCAATAGTGAAAGTGGGAGAGCAAAAGCATTCAGTACAGTAGCAGAGATGGACTCAGTGTGAGGTATTGGAGGGATGATGCTTCAAAACACTGTGGATCAATTGATATTTTTAGGATTGAAATAAATGGTTTTCAGAATATGTGGATAAGCTACGTGGTAACTGGAGGTTGGGACACACACAACACACAACACCTCTGCTTAACCCCCCGCAAGATCTTCCAAGTCATTGGCAGATCCTCACAACTTTGCAGCATTTGCTTTTAAGAGAAACAGAGGATAGAAATAGATGCACAAAAAGGCAGAGTGGAGCTGTAAATAAATACACAGCAAATTGCCCAAAGGGAAAAAACATTTGAGAGCATCTCCACAGGTTCTTTGCATCCTGCGCAGTGCTGACACCTAGAGGATAATAAATTGCTATTTTGAACAGACCAATGGGTTTTAATAATGCCTCGGGGATTACAATCTGTCTCTCTCGAAAGCATAGACATAATCGCTGCAGTAAGCAGTAATTCAGTTTCTGCAGAGGGTGTATTGTACAGTCAGTTTGTTAATGGGACTTTAATCATACTGAAACTTCAACACTAAACATCTGAATCATCCTGGCCTTTTGATTAAGTAAAGAAATGAAATTACCCAAAGTGCATGTGTCTGAAGCTTTTAAAAACAAAAACCTTTTGGTTAATTTAAATTTCAATACCTGTAAACATATATCTGATTTCATTTTGAAGATGTACAGAATGCACCATTAAATGTTATGAAACTACATATCTTTAGAAGTTATGAAAGATATATAAAATGGATGGCTGGAGATAAATCAAATGATGCTGGTGATAAGCAAGCATGAATCTTGGGCAGTTTTCAATATCATCTCAAAGTCATGATTGATTACTTTTCACTATTGTTTACCTTTGACAATGTATATCAGCTGATTTATTACTAAAGCTTGTTTTAGTTGTTCACTGAAGTTGTTTTCCATTTAATGACAGTGTACTACCTCGTCTATTGTCAAGTATAATTCAGAACTCATTTTGCTTCAAATTATGATGGGTAGGAGTGAGACCAGGACTGTGTTTAGCATGTACTAAAAGGAGAGGTCAGGTTAGATAGAGGCAGACTGCTTCCAACAATGGAGTTAAGAACACAGGATCAGAGAGATGGAGCTGAACACCCGTGTGATTAGGAGCAGGAGGATGCCACTTAGCCCCTTGAGTTTGCTGTACAATTCAGTAAGATTGTGGCTGATCTGATTCCTCCACATTTCCAGAAACTCTCCAATAACTCACCTCCTTGCTTATCGAAAATCTACCTTCCTGTGTCTTAAAGCTATTCAAGGAGTCTGCTTCCACTGGCAAGACTCGAGAGCTTCTGTGAGAAAATGTATCGTCTCGTCGCTTTCTCTGTTTTAAATAGGTGACCCTGAATTTTCACAATGTGACCCGTGGGTTTATATTTTCACTCAAGGGAAATCCTTTCCATATGCACCTGTCAAGACCATCCGAGATGATTTATGTTTAAACAAGTCACCTCATGCCCATCTAAACTCCAGTGGGTACAGGTATAGCTAGTACAACATGTCCTACTAATATAACCCGTCCATTCCAGGTATCATTTGAGTAAACTTTCTCTGGACTGCTTCCAGTACAATTACATTCTTCCTTAAATAAAGAGACCAATACTGTACATAATGCTCTACATGTGGTCTCAATAATGCCTTGTGTAACTGAGACATAACCACCTATGTTTACTTTCATTTCCTCTCGCAATAATTGATAACATCGTAAACGTTACCATTTGTGGTTCTTTGTTGTACTTAAATGATTGAGGAGAAAGTGAGGACTGCAGATGCTGGAGATCAGAGCTGCAAATGTGTTGCTGGAAAAGCGCAGCAGGTCAGGCAGCATCCAAGAAACAGGAGAATCGACGTTTCGGGCATAAGCCCTTCTTCAGGAATGCTTCAGGATTCCTGAAGAAGGGGGTTATGCCCGAAACGTTGATTCTCCTGTTCCTTGGATGCTGCCTGACCTGCTGCGCTTTTCCAGCAATACATTTTCAGCTCTGTATTTAAATGATGACATTCTGTTGGTTTTCCTGCATACTAAGACTTGATGCTTAATGCACTAGCTCTACAATCTCTCATACTTTAGATCTTTTTTTATTCTTTCTGCCAAAATGGACACTTTCACATTTTCCCATACTATGCTCTATTTGCTAATCTTTAACCCCTCACTTAACCTATCGTATCCAATTGTAGACTCCTTATTTCCTCTTCATAACTTGCCTTGCTGTTACCAAATTGTTTATGTAAATAGTAACAAGTCGGGCTCCAGCACACATTCCCTATGAAGTGCACTTGTTACATGTTGCTAACTAGGAAATGACCCATTTATGCCAGTTTTCTGTTTCCTGAGAGCTCAGTTGCCTTCTGTCCATACCAACAAATTCCTCCCGATGCCATAAGCTTTTGTTTTCCAGAACAACATTGCATGTAAGAGCTTTAGAACAGACAGCAGGAAAGTCTATGCGGAGAGAGTTGTGGGGCTTCAATTTTTGGATCTGATCATGTTCTTCCAATTTTAACCTGGGGTAGAATTAATCTGCTGCCCTCCCGCCCACTCCCGACTTGTCTGTAGTTTCTTGGGTGAGTGAACAAGGCCTGGACTGTCTGCCTTGCCAAATTGATGCTTTCAGTGGCCAATTATTGACAAGGTGAGAGCTGCTCGGTCACACTTTATCAGCCACTGAGAGCGTCTCAGTGATCAGCAGGCACTAGATACTTTGCCCTGCTCTGTCCTTGAGTGGGGAGCTGTTGGGGGCTTAGGGATGGGGTGGTTAATGGACTTAGCCCAGCTCTTCCTGACCTGTCTCCGATGTACCAATGTGATCCCCAACTCCTCCTCCTCACAATCTTGGGGTTTTCTCTTGTGCACTCCCCTTAGATTACCGAGTCATAGAGTCCTAGAGATTTACAACACGGAACGCACCATTCGATCCAACTTGCCCATGCCAGATATTCTAAACTAATCTAGTCTCATTTGCCAAATCCCTCTAAACCCTTCCTGTTCATGTACCATTCCAGATGCCTTTTAGATGTTGTACTTGTACCAGGCTTCACCACTTCCTCTGGCAGCTCGCTCCATACACGCACCACCCTCTGTGTGAAAACGTTGTTCCTTAGGTCCCTCTTTTATCTTTTCCCCCTCTCCTTAAATCTATGCCCTCTAGTTTTAGACTCCCCTAGCCCTATGAAAAAGACCTTGGCTATTCACCCTTTTCATGCACCTCATGATTTTATGAACCTTTTATAAGGTCACCCCTCAATCTCCGACGTTTCAGGGAAAACAGTCCCAGCCTATTTGGCCTCTCCCTATAGCTCAAACCCTCCAAGCCTGGCAACATCTTTGTTAACTTTTTTTCTGAACTCTTTCAAGCTTGACAGCATCTTTCCTGTAGCAGGGAGACCAGAACTGAACACTGTATTCCAAAAAGGGCCTAACAAAGGGTGGCATAGTGGCTCAGTGGTTAGCACTGCTGTCTCACAGCGTCAGGGACCTGGGTTCGGTTCCAGCCTCGGGTGACTGTCTGTGTGGAATTTGTACATTCCCCCTGTGTCTGTGTGGGTTTCCTCTGGGTGCTCTGGTTTCCTCCCACAATCCAAAGATGTGCAGGTTAGGTGAGTTGGCCATGCTAAATTGCCCATAGTGCTCAGCATTGTGGTAGTTATTGGTAAATGTTGAGTAATAGTGTAGGAGAATGGGTTTGGGTGGGATACGTTTCAGAGGGTCGGTGTGGGCTTGTTGGGCCAAAGGGCCTGTTTCCACACTATAGGGATTCTAATGTCAAAACAAATGACCTGTACAGCTGCAATATGACATCCTAACTCATTCAGCCTGGTGGTGTTGCTTGTGGTTCCACCAATCTCCCTCCCTATGGGCCAGAAGGTCTGGCTTTCAGTCCCATCTCTGGAACTGATAGTTGCAGAGGAGTAACATTAGACCCCTTAGATGCCAGATGAGTGATGGATTGGCTCTTGTAGGTTGGAGCCGGAGGTGGGGAAGTTCAGGAGAAGGTTTTGGTTGGGTCCCATAATGGGGATGAGATTGGTGCTGGCGGTGATGTGAATGCAAGTGTAAGTGTTGCCCACGTGGTGACAAGCTGGCAGAGAGGGGTGTGCTGAGTCAAGTGGCAAGGAGTCAAAGTATCAGGCTGGTGGGCAAGATTATTATTTAAAAGAACAGTAAATTATAAGGAGACTTCAATAGATTAGCTTAGTGCATGACGGCAAGGGACAAGAGCTCTACTTAAGAGAGGAGAGAAATAAAATAAAACTAAAGAAAAGAGTTTACAAAAGTGCACAGAGAAGTGTGGACTTGGAAACTGGGAGAAATGCATAGAATAGCAAAAAAAATCACAAGTTATCAGATTAGCTTCTCTTTGTTGGTCTCTTTAAAAGCAGTTGGAGGTAATAATGCAAATGGAAATAAAGAGATTGCAGACGAGATGTAATTTATTTTGTGTCAGTTTTCATTGGTACATTATCCTCTTCCTGTGCTACCATTCCAGGGAAATGAATAATGAATCCAGGGTGAAACTCATGAGCAGTAGTGTAAGCAAGAAAACAGTGTTTGAAAATAAAGGCACTTACGCTTCGGCACAGATGTTTTCATCCTTGTGTTTTCAGCAAAGTTAGTGAGGAAATTGCAATTACTTTAACTGTAATTATTCGTTGTTTTGATTAGAAAATTGAAGGTGTATCATCATTATACTAGAATGGTGATGGAGGAAACAAGGATATTATAATTAGGATTAATTAAGATTAGAGTGACTGAGCATTAAAAAAAAAGCAAATCTGATCATAACACACCAAACTGAATTATTTTGAAGAAGTCAATAGTGAAGTAGCTATGGGATGTTGTCCATGGATGTAGTGTATATGGAATTCCAGAAAGTGAAGTTTCACATGGTCTAGCTAAAATTGAAGCTCAAGGACTTGACGACAAATTATTGACCTAATTAGGAGATGGGTTAGGCAATGGAAGACAAACAGTTGGGCCTTCCTATGATGCAGTGGTTAAGTCACTACCCCTAGACCAGGAGGCCCAGGTTCAAGCCCACCTATTCCAGAGGTGTGCAATAACATCTCTGACCAGATTGATTAGAAAAATAGATTAAATAATTTTTTAAACAAATCTCAGAAGACAAACAGTGAGTCTAATATGTTTGTTTTCAAATTGGAAAGATCCATACTGGATAATTCATAGTATTTCTTAAATCCTTTGATAACACATTGTAGAGCCGTGTATTGAAGTTTATCATGATGGTAAAGTTAATTGATTAATTGGACAAAAAAATATGACAGATGGATTTCCAAACAGTTAAGTTTGCCATTTATAGTGCACCGAAAAGAAAATGATCTAGGAATATTTTAAATAATGAAAGCTGCGACTAATGGAAGTCCAAAAGAACTTTAAAGGTTCACATTGGCAGAATGCTGACATTTAGTAATCAGGTGGGAAAGAAAAGTTAAAGAACACTAATGAAATGAGAGCAGAATATAAAGGGAGTAAATTTTCGCTATAGCTGTACCAAGCCCTGGTAAACCATATCTGGTCTACTGTGCATCATTCTGTACACTGCAGTAACTGTCGGATATATGGATGTTGGAAGGATTGTATTACAGATTCACCAGAATGTTTCCAGAGGTAGATTAAGACAAAAGTGCAGAAACCAAACTTGTGATAGAGATGTTTAATGGGTGATTTGATTGAGTTTTTTAGGATTTTGAAAAGAATTGTAGAATACTTAGAGAAACATTTTCGATTAGTTGAGGCCACAGTCATTGGTGAGCACCTTCATTTATAGTGTTATAGAGATATAAAGCACGGAAACAGACCCTTCAGTCCAACTCATTCATTGCTGACCAGATATCCTAATAGTCCGATTTGGTCCATATCCCTCTAAACCCCTCCTATTCCTATAACCACCCAGATGCCTTTTAAGTGTTATAATTGTACGGCCCTTTACCACTTGCACTGGCGGCTCATTCCACACACGCACCACCCTCTGTGTGAAAAGGTTGCCCCTTAGGTCTCTTTTAAATCTTTCCCTCTAACCTTAAACCGATGACCTCTAGTTTTGGACTTGCCTACCTTGGTAAATAGACAAGGTCTTTTCCCTGTATCCATGCCCCTCATGATTTTATAAACCTCTAAAAGGTCACCTCTCAGCCTTCAACAATCCAGGGAAATCAGTCCCAGCTTATTCAGCCTCTCCCTATGGCTCAAACCCTCCAATCGTGGTAACATCCTTGTAAATCTTTTCTGAACCCTTTCACGTTTCACAATATCCTTCTGATAGCAGGGAGACCAGAACTGCACACGATATTTCAAAAGGGGCCTAACCAATGTCCTGTACAGCTGCAACATGACCTCCCAACTCCTATACTCAATGCACTGACCAATAAAGGCAAGCATACCAAACACCTTCTTCACTACCCTAACTACCTGCGACTTGCCTGGGCTGTAAATTCCAAAATATCTTCCCTGCACCTCTCAGCCTCTGTACCAGGTTTTTGTTCATGAATGTACTCCTTAAAACCTATCTCTTTGACCAAGCCTGTCGGTCATCTGATATAAAGACCTGTATATTCCATTGGCCACATAGTCATTGGAACAGCACAGACTGGAGTTGGTGGTCAGTACCATGTAGAACTTCAGGTGCAGTTTATTCTGTGGGAATTGCAGGGGAGGGAAGTAGACATTTTTGATAGACAATTTCCCTGTGTCTAAGACCCTCCAAAACAATCCATTAAAGTTGGAGTTGTTGGAAAATTCTGCTTCAGTTATGCTAATAGTTTTTTAAAAAAGTTACTCCCACCAGCTCAGCTGCTTGCCCTCCAATAGACTTCCCTGACCCTTTACCACCACACCCATCCAAAAGGAGCTGGATGATCTACTGCGCTCCAAAGTGCTCCCCATGGAAATCTCAAACAAAATTTGATATTTGAAAATTACAGGAGGTGACCAAAGTCTTGGTTGAAGAGATCTTAAATCTCTTAAATGAAGAGAGAAAGACAGATATATTCTACAGTTTAAAGCCTAGGTAGCTGAAGGCAATGTCACTAGTGATGGAGTGACAAAAGTACAGGACAATGCAATACAATGCAATCTGTGTATTGTAGTAGACAACCTCATTCTTCCTCCAATTGCATTTTTATGCCTGGTACACTGATCTGGTCACATAGATATCTTTAATCACCAGTACTCTGAGCCATTTGCACTTCTTGTGTACCGAATATAATGCTGCTGCCTCAGAGAGCTATCCTTCTTTCAATAACAAATTAGGATCAGTCCTGTATTAATTTTACATGCCAATCACAAAGATTAAGAAGAACATGCTTGTAAAAGTACAGTACTGGCATAATTCTGTCCAACAAGACAAATTATATCCCAAAAGAAAAATGGTGACACAGTAGTATAATTTTCATCTGTCTAAGCATCGTGTTTTTAAGAGGAAACTGATTAACTGGAGCTGTTCTGCGTATAAATCCTGATACATTTATTGTAAGTTATGCTTACTGATAATCTATTGTACTTCCCATACAATAACAATCTAGAGTACTGTCTAAATGGATTGAGGAAAGATTATTGGGATCGCATGTGTTGATCCAGGAGAGGTTTACTATTAGGACTTTCATGTACACTGCACTGTAATCACACTGAGTGCATTGTTGGGAGAATGCCACAATATGATTGCAGACTTTTTCCCACAAGGACTTGAAATGAGTGCAAAAGGGAGGTTGCATTAGGAAACAGCAGTGGATGCATTTCTGTGAGATGGAGATGGGGAATCAGATCTGAACTTTTATTAAATTTTCATACAACTTATAAACAAGTCATCGACTAATCATTTTTTGCTTTATGTTTTCAACGTGCTGGAGTCTAGAAGATGGAAGAGAGCCATAAAGTTAGAGATAAACCAGTCAGGAGTGCTGTTAGCACACACTTCTTCACACAGATGGGAGTCAAAATTTGAAAGGCTTTGCTCAAAGAAACTATTGAGCTTTGTGAATTCAAAGTCTCAAAATTTTTAGGTTTTTTTCTCAGTGTGGATCTTAATCCTTCCAAAACCAACAGAGGGGTAAATGCAGTTAAACGGATTAACCATGATCTGACTTTGCTCCAAGTTCCATTGGAGTGGCTGAAAGGTCTCCTCCTTTTCCAATGTCCCCAAGGTCAGATTGTGCATGTCTTATATTAGAATAATATGAATTGATAGTCAGAGTGGAAGTGAATGGATAGATTATTTCAGCTAAGCTTGAATGTTAAAACTTACATTATGGTCTCAACAATCAGATAAATCCAGGAACATTTCTGTTCCACTGCTATAGCCTTACCATTCCTGAAGAAGGGCCTGTGCCCGAAACGTCGAATCTCCTGTTCCCTGGATGCTGCCTGACCTGCTGTGCTGTTCCAGCAATAAAGTTTCAACTTTTAGAAAAAGGTAACAGAGTGTCAATGAGCATTTCAGTTTTTGGTGGATATGAAGTTTGGGCTGTCTGTTGTCCACCTTGTAGTATCAGTGATTGTGTTTCAGAAGCCTGTAAGATATAACATTCAGTGAGAAGTAGATAAATGTCAGACTGGATAATTGATGGCAGTTATTGGTGGATGGACGCCTGCCGCTTATTCTTTTGTTGTGGTGACAGCAGTTTGGCTTTGCAATCCGTAACTTCAGATCATTCTGGCTAATGGTTTGGCTAATCATGGCACTAAATTGTACATTTTTGCATCAACTCTGGTAGCTATAAATGAGGCCACATCACATCACTTAACATGAACCAACCAATTTTCCACTCCCAGCACTACTAGTATGCTGGTATGGATGAGCACATCCCAAAGTACTTCACAGCTAATAAAGAAAATGATGGAATAACTCTATTATCTTGATAGATGCAACTCCAACAGCAACTAAGGAGCTTGACACTATCAAAGAAAAAGCAGCTCACTTGGCTGGCACGCTTTTGACTACATTTACCATTCACCAAGGACACATAGTGTTAACACTGTGTACCAAGATGCACTGACATTAACACCATTTCCAAACTCTCAACCACTTCTATCTTGAAGAACAAGGATACAGTTAAGGTGAAGAGGTTTCAGAAGAGATATGCCAGGATGTCGCCAGGAATAAAAGTTTTAAGGTCTAAGGAGAGGCTGGATGAGCTGTGACTTTTTTCACTGGGACATAGAAGGTGGAGGGTTGGGCGTATAAAGGTTTAAAAAATCATGAGGGGTGTAGTTGAGGTGAATGGCTGGTGTCTTTTCCCTGGGGTGAAGAATTTCAAGTCTAGGGAATAAAGTGAGCAGAGAAAGATTTTAAAAAGACATGCGGAGCAACTTTTTTACACACTGTGGTTCGTGTGTGGAATGAACTTCCAGAGGAAGTGTTGGATACAGGTACAGTTACAACATTTAAAAGACAGTTGGGTAAGTTTATGAATGAGAAATATTTGGAGGGATATGGGCCAAGCGCAGGCAGGTGGGACAAATTTAGTTTGGGATTATGGTCAGCATGCACTGGTTTTGGACCGAAGGTCTGTTTCTGTGCTGTGTGACTCAATGACAATTGATTTATTGGAATAACACCAGCTGCAAGTTGCCTTCTAAGCCACAAGCCATCCTGGCTTGGAACACTATTGCCTTTCCTTCACTGTCATGGCTCAACACTCTGGAATTCTCTGTCTAACAATGCTGTGGACGTTCTTACACCCAACAGACTGTAGCAATTCAAGAAAGTGCCTCATGATGACCATCTCCAAGCCAATCAGGGAAGGGCAATAAATGCTGGCTGAGCCAACATGGCTTACATGATGGAGAGAAAAGAAGGTACTTTGGAAATGTATCAGTGTTTCTGAACAAGGGACAGTGGTAAGAATGAAATAAAGAACTACAGATGCTGGAGATCTGAAATTAAAACAGAAATTGCTGGAGAAACTGAGCAGATCTGGCAGCATCTGTGAGTAGAAAGCAGAGTTAGCATTTCGACTTTTCTGACTGTTCATCAAAATAGATGATAAAAATGATCTGGTTATGGAGACATAGAACATAGAGCAATACAGTGCAGAACAAGCCCTTCTGCCCTCAATGTTGAGCCGACCTGTGAACTAATCTAAGCTCATCCCCCTACACTATCCCATCATCATCCATGTGCTTATCCAAGGATTGTTTAAATATCCTTAATGTGGCTGAGTTAACTACATTGGCAGGCAGGACATTCTACGCCCTTACCACTCTGAGTAAAGAACCTGCCTCTGACATCCGTCTTAAATCTATCACCCCTCAATTTATAGCTATGCCGTCTTATACAAGCTGACGTCACCATCCTAGGAAAAAGACTTTCACTGTCTACCTGTCTAATCCTCTGATCATCTTGTATGTCTCTATCAAATCCCCTCTTTTTTTTTAGATTAGATTACTTACAGTGTGGAAACAGGCCCTTCGGCCCAACAAGTCCACACCGACCCGCCGAAGCGCAACCCACCCATACCGCTACATTTACCCCTTTACCTAATACTACGGGCAATTTAGCATGGCCAATTCACCTGACTTGCACATCTTTGGACTGTGGGAGGAAACCGGAGCCCCCGGAGGAAACCCACGCAGACACGGGGAGAACGTGCAAACTCCACACAGTCAGTCGCCTGAGTCGGGAATTGAACCCGGGTCTCTGGCGCTGCGAGGCAGCAGTGCTAACCACTGTGCCACCGTGCCGCCCACAAAGTGCCTTCTTCTTTCCAGTGAGAACAGACCCAAGTCTCTCAGCCTTTCCTCATAAGACCAATATGTATTCTGCATATTGTGGTTGAAAACTTGTATTAATAAAGCTTTCAGGTGTAAATCTCCTAAAATGAAGACACAGAATGTATCCTTTTCTGTATTTGTTGTAAACATTTCTGTAAAACTGCCCTCTGGTGGGTGTAAACTATTTGTTAAGCTAGAAAATGTGGATTTTCACTTTGTCAGGAAGATTAAGACAGGAGATTATTAAAATGGAGAGTGATTGCAATACAGTGGAATCTGTGTATTCCTGCATATGAACCTCAAATGGTTAGCAATGCAGCTACTGCAGTTAATTAGGAAGGCAAATAGAGTGTTGACTTCATTGCAAGGAAGACTGAGTACAAAAATAGGTGATGAGACCACATCTAGCATGTTATTTCTGGCTTCTGTGCTTAAAGAAAGACATACAAGCATTGAAAGCAGTTCAAAGAGGTTTCCCTCGACTCATATTTTTATTTGATGAGAAAATAGTCTTATGAGGAAAGGTTGGGCCCATACTCATTGGAGTTGAGAAGAATGAGAGGTGATCTTATTGAAACATAACTGTCTATGGAGTTTGTTCCTGACAGTTAACAAAGTGTCTCACACTTAAGACAATTTCCTGTTGTGTTTTGCCTTGTCCTGCAAAGAAAAGGGCATAATGGTAATAATGGTGTGGGATATTATGTGGGTGATGTTTTTGTCATTGATGAATAGGTTGAAGCTATGCAGAGACCATGAGAGTGTCTCTGGCTCTGAGTGGGTGTGAGTCTGGTAGCATAGGGAAATGTGGTTGAGTTTTATATGTGAGCCTTTCATTCTGAGCACCAGTGTGGGTGATGTGGAAGCATGCATTGATCAGCCTGCAAGGTTGGTTTTGTCCGCATGAGATATTGTGTGAAGATATGTTCATTCACTATGACTACCCAAATGAGGTCGTCAAACCTCTTGTGATTCTGCTGACAGATCCTTGCATGCAGACACCATAAATTGATCTCTTGTGGTGACCAGTGCCCATTTCCCTTTCGACGGTGGTCTTTGAGGGCCTTTTGACCTCCTGCAGAAGCTCCATCTTTCCCCTCCTACCCACAATGCCTCTAATATTGTATCATCCTCCTGGAAACGCCTCTTGACCATGTTATTCCATTTTCCATCCTTTCCATTCTTATTGTTCAGTGTAGTTTCCCTTTAAGAGGGACAGACTGCCTTTAAGAAGGGCAGGCTGGTGCATCACAATGTGCTGGGATAATGTTGTTTAGTCCCTGCTGAACACAGAGGCAGCCATATTGCAAAGCCAGTGAAACCAGCGAGTGACTTGGTTGACCCTGTGCCAACAAATATGGAAGTCGCATTGCTGTCCATCTCCAGTAGAACAACTGCAAGCAAATGCATTCATCATGTCCTTCTTTTCTTTTTATTGATGTCTTATTAAAGAAATGGACTGTGTTAGCCTTTCATCGCTATAAAGGGATCATCTTCTTCCAAGTCTTCAATAGAGAGAAAGTGTGGTGCAATCTCCAAAGTTGACTGGATAAAGGTAGCTTCAGCACAGTGATGATTTTTGAGGTGGTTTCACACTCAGAAAATATTGACAATTTTGTCAAAAATGCGGCTTTCCGTTAATATGTATTTTGTGTCAATTTTTGATGAAAATGTGTGGCTACTTGCGTATTGTCCAAGGGTTTGTTCACTTAGTGGCAATGAAGATCAAAAAACAGTGCTGGGTGAGGATTGGGGAATTTAAAAAAAAATTTCATTTAGGTATATGGGCGTTGCTGCAGGGCCAGTATTAATCGCCCACCCCCAAATGCCCTTCAGAGAGTGGGACTGAGCTACTTTCTTAAATTGCTGCTGTCCATTTGCTGCAGGTGTAATCTCAATAGCGTTTCGGAGAGAGTTCCAGGATTTTGGCCCAGTAACACTCAAGGAGCACTGATGTATTTCCAAGTCAGGATGGTGAGGGGAATGTGTGTGTGGTGGTGTTCGCGTATATCTGCTGTCCTTGTAGTGATCATAGGTTAGGTGGATCCTATAGTTGGTACACACTGCTGCTAGTAAGCATCGGTGGTGAAGGATTTGAATGTTTGTGGATGTGATGCCAGTCATATGGGCTGCTTTGTCCTGGATGGTGTCGAGCTTCTTGAGTGGTATTGGTGCTGTACTCATCCAGGCAAGTGGGGATATTCCATCACATTCCTGACTTGTACCTTGTAGATAGTGGACATGTTTTAGGGAGTCAGGAGGTGAGCTACTTGCTGTACTATTCCTAGCCTCTGACCTGTCCTTATAGTCACTGTATTTATATGGTAAGACCTGTTCAGTTTCTGGTCAATGGTAATCCCCTAACTACTGAGGAATCACAAATGATGCTAGAAATTGTGCAGTCATGAGTAAACATCCCCATTTCTGACGTTATAATGGAGGGAAGGTCACCGCTGAAGCAGGTGTCACTGGTTGGACCTAAGACATTGCCTTGAGGAGCTCCTCCAGAGATGTCAAGTATCTGAGGTGACTATCCCTAAATAACCACAGTCATCATCTTTGTACAGGTATGATGCTAACTAATTGAGTTTTTCTCCAATTCCCATTGCAAGGGGTCTTTGATGTCAGACATGGTCAAACGAGGCCTTGATGACAAGGACCAACCATTTCATCTCTGGAATTTAGCTTTTTTTGTCCATGTTTGACCAAGAAAGAATGGGGTCAGGAGCTGAGTGACCCTGGCAGAACTTAAACTGATCATGTGTGTTTGGCAGGTACTGCATGACAGCACTGTTTAACTGGCGATCAATTGTGGGCTGATGGAAAGGAAATTAGCCAGATTGGATTTGTCCTGCTTTTTGTTGACTGCATACACCTGGGTGGTTTTCCAGATTGATGCTAGTGTTGTAGCTGTACTGGAACTGCTTGGCCAGGGGAATGGCCTGTTCTGGAGCACATTTCTTCTGTACTAAGACCATGAGATTCAGGAGCAGAAACAGGCCATTCAGCTCCTCAAGTCTGATGTGCCATTCAATGAGATCATAGGTGATATGATAATCTGAAACTCTACTTAGAGTCATAGGGTCTTAGAGATGTATAGCATATAAGCAGACCCTTCGGTCCAATTCGTCCATGCCGATCAGATATCCCAACCCAATCTAGTCCCACCTGCCAGTATCCGGCCCTTATCCCTCCAAACCCTTCCTATTCATATACCCATCCAGATGTCTTTTAAATGCTGTAATTGTATGAGCTTCCACCACTTTTTCTGGCAGCTCATTCCATGCATGCACCATCCTCTGTGTGAAAAGGTTGCCCCTAAGGTCCCTTTTAAATCTTTCCCATCTCACCTTAAACCTATGACCTCTAGTTTTGGACTTGCCCACCATAGGGAAATGACCTTGTCTCTTTACCCTATCCATGCCCCTCGTGATTTTTTAAGCCTCTATAAGGTCACCCCTCAGCCTCAGACGCTCCAGGGAAAACAGCCCGGGCCGATTCAGCCTCTCCCAAAAGCTCAAATCCTCCAAACCTGGCAACATCCTTGTCAATCTTTTCTGAATCCTTTCAAGTCTCACAACATCCTTCCAATAGGAAGGAGACCAGAATTGCACGCAATATTCCAAAAGCGGCCTAACCAACATCCTTTCCTTTTCCCCATAACCCTTGATTCCCTCACCGATTAAGATGCATCTATCTCAGCCTTGAATATGCTCAGTTCACCAGCCTTGACAGCCCTCTGCAGTAAAGAATTCTACAAATTCACAACCTTCTGGTCAAAGAAATTCCTCCTCACTGTCTTAAAAGGGCAACAACTTATTCTGAGATTCTGTCCTCTGTTATTAGACATTGTCTCACAATGGGAAACAATCGTTTTCACATCTAACCTGTCACATTCCCTCAGAATAATTATAATAGCAATAAAGTCACCTTTTGTTCTTCTAAATTCAAAAGAGTACGGGCCCAATCTACTCAAATTCTCATTTTGAGTCTGTCCCTCCTTACACAGGCTCAACCTCGTGGTGGAAGAGCTGACTATTGCTGGAATGCTGACAGAGCCTATAGCCATTGCCTTCAGCTGTTTCTTCATATCTTGTGGTGTGAATCAAATTGACTGAAGCATATAGTAGTTATAACTATTTTCCTTGCCATTTCCAGCCCACATCTGATTGATTGAGGGGACATAATGCTCAACATTGTATAAAATAATTTAATCTGAATGAGTTCTCATCTATTAATCACACTTTCCTGATTAATTAGCATAATCTCTCAAACTTTTTTTTTAATCACACAACTTGATTTTTTTCTTCCGTAGAACCCTAGTTTGTACTTGTCTAGTTTCCTGACCTTTTTCTTCAATGTACAGCTTCATGATCTACTGAATCACCTTTTTATTGAATCTGGTTAACTTTTTTTAAAAAACCTGTAAGTACCTGTTCTTCTTAAAACTTCTCAGCAAAAATGTACTGAAAATGCCCACTGCTAATGCTCTCAGTAAAAGTTGATTGGTTTAGCCATATCTTTACCTGGTTAAGGAATGATGAAGCAATGTGCAGTGGAAGAAACATTAATTTCAGTGGCACCAATATTGGTGTCATTAACAGCATAAAAAATTAAATGACGGTGACATCGTATTGTGATCGCTACAGTAACAACTATTGCTCATTTATGGCAGTGGAGTGCTTATATTCCTGATGTAGTAATCCATAGGCCTGGATAAAGACAGGAGCTGAGCTCCCACCATGGTAACATATATTTAACTTCTTCATAAAAAACTGGAAAATGTGGCTATGCAGCTATTGGATTGTTGCAAAGACTCAGTTCCACAACAATGGAAGAAAATCTGTTTGATTGGTCAATGGTTGCCCTTGTGACTGGAAAGTTGTTTGTAGTGGTGTTCCACAGGCCTGGAGTTGGGACCCCTGCTGTTTGTTTTGTATATTAACTTGAACATGGAGGGCACAATTGGGAAATTTGCAGAACAATTGGCCATGTAGAGAATAGCTGTAAGGTCCAGAATGATGTAGATGGGTTGGTGGAGTGGGCAGGCAAGTGGCAGGTGGAGCTCAACCCTGAGATGTGCAAAGTAATACATTTAGGGAGGTCAAACAGTAAAAGGAATTAGGAGAAAGTGAGGACTGCAGATGCTGGAGATGGGAGTTGAAAAGTGTGGCACTGGAAAAGCACAGCAGGTCAGGCAGCATTGGAGGAGCAGGAGAGTCAATGGTTCAGGCAAATGTCCTTCATCAGGATGGGTTTGTGATGAAGGGCTTATGCCCAAAACGTCGATTCTCCTGTTCTTCGGATGCTGCCTGACTTGCTGTGCTTTTCCAGCACCACAATTTTGGAATAAAGGGAATTACACAATAAATGGGAAGAGACTGAGAGGGGACGATGAAGTGAGATATCTTGGCATCCAAGTGCACAGCTCCCGAAAGGTGGCAGTACAGATAGGTAAGGTTGTAACAAATGTTCTCCTTCATTGTCAGAGGTACAGATTACAAAAGTAGGGCTATAATGATGAAACTGTATAAGACACTGGTGAGACCACATCTGGAATATTGTGTGTAGCTCTGGTCAGCACATTACAGCAAGGACATAATTTCACTGGGAAGAGTGCAGAGAAGATGTACTAGAATGTTGCCCCAGGGCCTGGGAATTGTAGCAATGGGGAGAGACTGGAGAAGTTGGGGTTGTTTTCTTTGGAACAGAGAAGGCTGAGAGGGATATTTACAAAATTGAGAAAGTTAGGGATAGAGTCAACAAGAGGAGCCTGTTAGCAGAGAGTTCAAACCAGAGGTCATAGATTCAAGCTAAGTGGCAGAAAGGAATGGAGGGGATATGAGGAAACATGTTATACTCAGAGGGTCGTGGGTGTCTGGAATTCACTGCCTGAATTGGTGGTGGAGGCAGAGACTGTAAATTATCCTAAAAAGTATCTGGATCTGCAATTTAGGTGCTATAAGCGAAGGGCTATTGGCCGTGTGCAGGAAGATGGGATTAGAAAGGACATTTGAGTGTCTTTGGTTTGGCATGGACAAGTTGAGCTTAACAGCCTCCATCTGCATTTCTATGGTTCTAAAGTGCAGAAACCAAATTAGGTCATTCAGCCTACTGGATCAGTGGTGCTGGAAGAGCACAGCAATTCAGGCAGCATCCGAGGACAGGCAAAATCGACGTTTCGGGCAAAAGCCCTTCATTAGGTTTTTACCTCATTCAGCCTACTGGTCTGCCCCACCATTCAATGACATGTTTCTCAACCCAATCTCCTGCCTTCTCCTTATAACCCTTGGTCCCTTTACTAATTAAGAACCTATCTATCTCTGTCTTAAGTACAATCAATGACTTCACCTCCAGAGACTTCTGCAACAATGAGTTTCCTTTATTCACCACCCTCTGAAGAAATTCCTCCTTATCTCAGTTCTAATGGGTCATTCCTTCACACTGAAGCTATGCCCTTGGGTTCTAGTCTCTCTTTCTGGTGTGTCCAGGCATCTCGGTATTCTGTAAGGTACAATGAGATTTCCCCATTCCCATCCCCACAATCCTACTAAACTCCATTGAGTACGGACCCAGAGTACTCAAATGACAAGATCTTCATACTGAGATCATTCTTCAAAATCTCTTCTGCAATACTAACATACCCTTCATTAGTTATGTGGTCAAAAACTCCTCACAATATTCTAAATGTGGTCTGACCAGAGTGCTATACAGCCTCAGCAGTATATACTCTTTGTTGATTTCTAGCCCTTTTGAAATGATTGCGAACATTGCATTTGCCACCTTAACTGCCAAATGAACCTGCATCTTAACCTTAAGAGAATCCTAAACTAGGAATCCAAAGTCCCTTGTGCCTAAGATTTCTGAAGACTTTCCACATTTAAAAACATAGTCCGTGTCTCTGTTCTTCCAATCGAAGTGCAGAATCTCACACTTCCCCAAGTGATATTTCATCTGCCACTTCTTTACCCATTTTCCTAGTCTGTCCAAGTCCTTCTGTAGCCTCCAGCTACCTCAACACTACCCGTCCCTCCACTTATCTTTGTGTCATCGGCAAGCTTAGCAACAATGCTCTCAGTTTCTTTGCCTCGATCATTAATGTGTAACGTGAATAATTGTGGTCCCAACACTGACCCTTGGAAAACCTTTATCCCATAGGCCCACATGACACTTCAGTTTAACATCAGCATGTTGTCTGAAATCGTCTAGCAAGCCACCCAATTACGTCAGGTCAGGGCACCTAGGGGGTGACAATAAGTGTTGTCAATGACTATTTTCCCTGAATGACTTTTTCCCACTCTTTTGTTTGCCCACCTTTGTCTGTCTGTGTCTGTGTGTGTGTGTGTGTATCTCTCTCTCTTTCTGGGGTCCTTCACCCCTCCAACATCTCCAGCATCTTTAGTGTTTCAAAGTTAGCATTGTTGGAATTACAAATCTTTTTTCCTTGTCTTCTGACAGGGCTTGCTCCTGTTTTCACTGGTCCAGTGAGATTTACCACGTGAAGGCATGTCCTACGGCTGGTACTGAATCACATCAGGTGCCTATTGCAATAACTGGCACCGATTCCATTGAGCCTGAGACTTTCTCACTGCCTCAATGCTCCATGCAACTCATCCCGCCGCCCCACATGTTTCAGCATGTTGTAAATTAGCCGCTCTTAGCACAATAAAGACTGCATAATGTTCCCATTACAAATCTTGAAATAAGCTAATATTAGACTTAGAATCATAGGATCCCTAGAATATGGAAACAGGTCATTTGGCCCAACAAGTCCACATTGACCCTCCGAAGAATATCCCACCCAGATCGATTTCCCCTACCCTATTACTCTATGTTTAGCCGTGACTATTGCACCTAACCTACACACCCCTGGACACTTATGGGCAATTTAGCATGGCTGATTCACCTAACCTGCTCATCTTTGGATTGTGGGAGGAAACCGAAGTACCCAGAGGAAACCCACACAGATGCAAGGAGAATGTACAAACTCCATACAGACAGTCGCCCGAGGCTAGAATTAAACCCGGGTCCCTGGCGCTGTGATGCAGCAGTACTAACCACTGAGTCACCATGCCACCGTTTGATAGGCTGTATTTGAGAGGATTGGCGAATGGAAGTGTGACAGCAATGTAAATCTACCTGTGGATTTTCAGGGATATTGGATGTTATTTTAATATCTTGTTGGATGTCATATTTTGAAAGTAAGATTTACCCAGCGGTCACATACAAGGGGATATAGATTTCAGGTAAAAAGGGAGAACGTTTAAAGGAGGTAATTAGGTGGATTGGCCATGCTAAATTGCTCATACTGTCCAGGGGTATGCAGGCTAGATGGATCAGCCAAAGGAATTGCAGGGTTACAGGAGGAGGGTAAGTGGGATGGGTCCGGGTGGGATGCTTCTCGGAGGGTCAGTGCGGTCTGCTTCCAGCCTGTAGGGATTCTGTGATTCTATGTGAGAGGTAAGTTTTTACCCAGAGAGTGGTAAGAGCCTGGAGTATGCTGGATATATCAGTAGGTGGGGAGTGGACAAATGTGAACTACTTTGAGGCAGCAGGTTTTTCATTTAGAAAGGTAGGGTGGGTCAATGCTGTGTTGGTGGGCCAAGGGCCTGTTCCTGCACTGCACTGCCCTTTATTCATGGATTGTGGTGCAATGGTGCTGTCTCTAGCTCTCAGCTAGAAACGGGCAGGTTCAAACTCCATCTCAGGACTTGATGCCTATGGAAGATATGTCATAATGTGGCCAAACTGGGTGATTATTAAATTGTCCTCCTGCATCTACGCCAGGAGAGAAGAGTGGGAGAGACTCTGGTCTGGCCAGAAACTTGGTGACTGCCTCTCTCTTAGACTCTCTATATTTAAAGATTCTGCATTCAGGTTTGTAGATGAGCAAGCATTATCCTTGATCTGAGGGACCAACACATGTGGAAATACATCTTTTTCCTCCCTGTGTCCTTTTTATAAATAATTTTCAATCTGCCAACAGTTCTCCACTCGACCTTGTTTGTGCCCAGTCTGATTGCGGCATGATTCAGGATCTCTGTGGTGTCACATCTGCAGGAAGCTAATGAGGCTGAATATTAACATTAATATCACTGTGGACAGAGCATTCTGCTGAACTATTTAATTTGTAGCCTCAGTTCAGGTCTTCATTCTCCAGCCACTTTTGTTCCAAATGAAATATGCTGTCAGCTAGCTTAAAGCAGTGGGTAGTTAAGATGGCAATCTGAAATCCCTGATTTGAGTGAACTCACTGGCAGGAATGGAGCTGTCTTGAATGCACGTGCTTGAGGTCAAATCTGTCCTTGGGAAAGCACAGTGGTTTGCAATTGTGCTGTCTATGCAGTTGTGCTTGAGAAACTCCACCGGGTAATGTTAGTCACAATCGATTCACATTGCCAAGGGGTCTCCTGGTCTGTAGAAAAGCTGGGAGTTTCTGCAGCAGTTGAGAGGAGGTGGTGGTGGTGGTTGCTGGTGTTTAGACGGTCTGAGTGCAAGGTGGAAATGAACCAGAGGTTGCTTTGAGTGAAGGAGGGAGTTGGTAGGGTGGGGGTGAGCACAGTATGGTAAAGGGTTTGAGGCCGAGAAGGGCCTGTGGTTGATGAGGAGGGGTGCTCAAGGGTTCAGAGGAGAAGATGGAAAGGAGCTGAATGGGGACAGACTACACTGCTGGTTTCAAATATTCTGCAATACTTTCTAAATGTGTAAGCATGTGCCCTTGCTTGAGAATATCTTTAAAAATCATGAAGTTGAACTTGCTGGCACCTATCAGTAAGCTGGAGACTAAGCTGAAAGGGTGTGTCTTCAGCTTGTGATGTTAAATTGGGGCATGGATACTGGGCCCTACTGCAGGAGCGATTATTCACTATAGTCCACAGGCCGGGTATGTATAGATTCTGTGGATGGCCAGCAGTATATCTGGCTGCTTCACTGATGGCAGGAAATTCTGGGCCAGGATATTTTGAATTCAGCCTGGTGCGTGACCTGAGGTGAACTTGCAGGTGGTCATGTTCGTATACATCTGCTGCCCTTCTCCTTTTCAGGAGGTGGTGGTTTCCAGTTTGGAAGGTGCAGACTTGCTACTGATGGTCCACACTGCTGCCAATGTGCCCTGCTGGAGATGGGCATGAATGCTTAAGGTGGTGAATGGGGTGTCGATCAGTGGGCTACTTTGTCCGAGATGATGTCATGCTTTTTTTTTGAGCGCCGCCAGAGCAAATGGGGATTATTCTATCAGTCTCATACATTGTACCTTGTAGATAGTTAACCATGGTGATCGAATGGTCATTAGGAGACCAGATTAATCATGTTTGCTGGCATACCTGAAGTATCTGCTCCCAATGTTCAGAGATTCTCCCAGTCAGTTTGTGAGGTAAATCCTTATCAGTTGAGAGTTGGCAAGGACAGCACAATGATTCAGAGGGTTTGATGGAATGGCATAAATAATTGGGGGATACTTGAGCATAGCAGTGACATTGATAACTCATCCGTGACCAAAATTGGTGATCTTTAAAACCTCATGATTGATATGTGCCCAGATTAAAGGTATCCCTAGTGCAACTGAGGAGCATCTTCCAACTCTGGATATTTTAGCAGTTGGCTTAAACTTGCAACTCTGTCATTGTGAGACTTGCACTGTAAATATAAACATTTAATAGATTTTACTTACAAACAGGTGAGGAGACATTTTTTTCCTGTAACTGACTGAATTGAGTAATCTGAAAATAAGATGAAGAAAATAAAGAACTTGGAGCTTTTCGTTTGAACTTAGAAGCCTTAAAAAAAAACCTAAAAGTTTGTTCCACTGACATTTTTTTTAAAAGATCATTGTAAGAACAGCAACAAAGGAAGCTGAATTATTTGGATAGGAATACATGTGGCTATGATTTCTGTTGGCTAAGGTCTGCAAGGACGAAATGTTCAGCTGTTGACAAGTAAATAACATGCCCCAGAGTCCCTGGTGACCTGACTCCACAATCGGTTGGAATGTTGAGAGTTTGGCAAGCACAAATTCAAAGAAACATACAAAAGAGAAAACATGTCTATCAGTAAATGCTGCAATGCAGAAAGGCTACAATTTCACTTACATTTATGCCAGTAGTTTGTAGGAAGTGAACTTGAAATACAAGTAATGACAGATGAATGGTGCATAAACAAGAGGTTCACTGTCAAGTCAAACTATAAACAGCTTAATTGTTGGAGCTGTAAATGCGTATTAGTGAATCATTCAGTGTTTGCAATGTTCCAATGCATCTTCCTGACATAATTAAATACTCAAGCTTACATGCTGATGTATGAAAATATAGAGATGCAGAATGACAGCATGAAACAATACAAAGGAAACAATTGAGCCCACGGTATCTATTCAGACTGCCACATCGTACTGGGGTAGGCTTGCTGGCAATGAAGCAACATTATTCTGAGATTTTGACACAAAAGTGAAAGATTTTATAAGAGTAAGCAAAGTTTCCCAATTTCCAGGACTTTCAGATCCAGTTTGACAGCATCGGCGGCCTGTCAGTGAGATGGAGCCAGTGATGAAGAGATGGCGCCTGATGAATGGTGACTCCAACATTTGGTGTGTCTGGTGCAGCTATCATTGGTCAGTCAGCTCAGGCCTCGGGACTCATGATGCAGGCAGCTTTGTCATTTTATTCTTAAACTATTCAAATGGCACTGAATTTTGGTGACAGTTGAAGGTTTTCATTGCATTTTACTACTTGCTCATTAGAGTGTGAGTGAGAATAAATTATCATTCATTTCCCAACATTCCCAGCTGTTCAGATACCTGGCAGCTAATTACATAGCTGTTGGCAAATGACCACTGTCAAAACAATCAATGTTGCCAGTCAATGCTCCATTCCTCAACGTAACTCCTGACCCACACCAATGTGGTTGACTCTCAGCTGTCCTCTGAAATGGCCTAACAAACAGCTCAGTTGCAGTAATCCCTGTGAAGTCTCAACAAATAAAGGAAACCAGACAGACCACCGAGCATTGGCCAAGGTGCCAGAAAAGACAGCAGCAGAAACTGCCCTGTCGACCCTGCAAAGTCCTCCTTGATAACATCTTGGGGGTATTGCCAAAATTGGGAGATCTGTCTCACAGACAGTTCAAGCACCAGCCTAACATAGACATGCTCACAGAATCATACTTCCCAGATACCATGATCACCATCCCTGGATATGTCCTGTTCCACTGGCAGGACAGACCCAGCAGAGGTGGTGGCACAATGATATACAGTTGGGAGAGAGTTGCTCTGAGAGTCCTCAACATTTGGCACCAGGCCTCATGAAGTCTCATGGCTTCAAGTTAAACATGGGGAAGCAAAGCATCCAGCTGAATACCATGTACCATCTTCCCTTGGTTGGTAGAGTCATGAAGTCATACAGCACAGAAACAGAGCTTCGGTCTAACCAGTCCATGCTGACAATAAACCACCTAAACTAGCCCCACCTGCCTGCGCTTGTCCATATTCCTCAAAATATTGCTTAATCATGTACTCATCCAAATGTTTTTTAAATGTTATAACTGTACCGGCATCCACCACTTCTTCTGGCAGTTCATTTCACACAAGAACCACTCTCTGTTCAAAAAGTTGTCTCTGTGTCTTTTTAAAATCTTTCTCCTCTCACCTTAAAAAGTGCCCCTTAGTCTTGAAATCCCCCACTCTAGACAAAAGACACCTGCCATTTATCTGATGTACACCCTTCATGATTTTATAAGTCTCTATCAGATCACCCCTCAGTGAAAAAAAACCCCAGGCTATCCAGCTCCTCTTTATAACTCAAACATCCTTTTCAACATCACTGGCAACATCCTTTTCTGAAGATGATAAATCTTTTCTGAACCCTCTCCAGCTTCGTATCCTTCCTTACAACAGGGAGACCAGAACTGAACACAGTTCTCCAGAAGAGGCCTCATCGAAGTCCTGTACAACCTCAACATGATGTCCCAACCCCTATACTCAAAAATCTGAGCAATGAAGGCAAGCGTGTTCGACACTTTCTTAACCATTCTGCTTACATATGACACAAACATCAAAGAATTATGTACCTGAAACCCTAGATCTCTTTGTTCTACAGCACTACTCAAGGCTTTATTTTTAATTCTATAAGTCCTGCCCTTGTCTGTTTTACAAAAATGCAATACCTCGCATTTATCCAAATTAAACTCCATGTGCCACTCCTCAGCCTGTTGAACCAATTGATCAAGATCTCTTTGTAATTTTAATGTCCACTCTCCAATTTTGATGTCACCTGCAAACTTACTAGTCATGCCTTCAAAATTCTCAGCACATCATTTGTATAAATGACCACCAAAAGTGGACCCAGTACAAATCCATGTGGAATTCTGTGGGCAACAGGCCTCCAGTCTGAAAAGCAACCCTCCACCACACAACTCTGTCTACCACCAATTTTGTATCCAATTGGCAAGCTCACCCTGAATCCCACTTCACAAATTGGTTGACCATGTGGAATCTTCTCAAAGGCTTTACTAAAGTCCAAATAAACAATGTCTACCACTCTGCCCTTGTCGATCGTCTTGGTTACTTCCTTAACAAAACTCAACCAAGTCTATGAGCACAATTTCCCGCACACAAAACCATGCTGACTATCCCTAATCATTCCTTGCCTCTCTAAATGTATATAAATCCTATCTTTCATAATCACTCCCAACAATTTGCCCACCACTGAAGTCATGCTCACAGGTCTATAGTTAGAACAATGAACATTAGAGCACAGTACAGGCCCTTCGGCTCTCGATGTTGCACCGACCTGTGACATTAATCTGATGCCCATCTAACCTACACCGTTCCATTATTATGTCCAATGACCATTTAAATGCCCTTAACATCAGCGAGTCTACATGGCAGGCAGATCATTCCACGCCAGTACTATTCTCTGAGTGAAAACATTACTCCTGATATCTGTCCTAAATCCATCACCCCTCAATTTAAAGCCATGTTCCCTCATGTTAGTCTTCATCATCTATCTAACCCTTTGATTATCTCATACGTCTCGATTAAGTCACCTCTCAACCTTCTTCTCTCCAATGAAAACAGCCTCATTTCCCTCAGCATTTCCTTCTAAGACCTTCCTTCCATACCAGGCAACATCCTAGTAAATCTCCTCTGAACCCTTTCCAAAACTTCCACATCCTTCCTATAATGTGGTGACCAGAACAGCACACAATACTCCAGATGTGGCCTTATCAGTGTCTTGTACAGCTGAAGCATGACCTTGTGGCTCTGAAATCCAATCCCCCTACCAATAAACACCAATACACCATATGCCGCCTTAACAACCCTATCAACCTGGGTGGCAACTTTCAAGGATTTATGCATCTGGACACAGGGATCTCTCTGCTCATCTACACTACCAGGAATTTTACTATTAGCCCAGTACTCTGCATTCCTGTTACTTCTTCCAAAGTGAACTACCTCACACTTTTCTGCATTAAACTCCATTTGCCACTTCTGAGCACAGCTCTGCATCTTATCTATGTCACTCTGTAACCCACAACATGCTTCGGCCATCCGGCCCAGGGGTCTTATCTATTTTCAGATCTTCCAAAATTGCTAAAACCTCCTCTTTGTCAACTGCAATCCCATCTAATCCACTAGCCCGTATCTCCGTTTTCTCACTAACATTGCCCTTTTCCAGTGTGAATGTGAATACTGATTAAACAAGTTCCTAGGCTTCTGTTTACATCCCTTTTGAAACAAAGGCACAACATTAGCCACTCTCCGGCCATTCAGCACCTCACCCGTAGTTATAGTTGATGCTATAATCCTCCATGTTGAGCAACACTTGGAGGAAGCACTGAGGGTGGTAAAACCACAAAATATCTTCTGGTATTTCAAGGTCCCCCTCCACCAAAAGTAACTCGGCAGCAGCACTATGATTGAACTGATCAGGTCCTAAAGGACATCACTATGAGACTGTTTCTGCAGCTCGTGGTGAGGGAACCAACAAGAGGGAAATACATACTTGACCTCATCCTTACCAACTGCTAGTTGCAGATGTATCTCTCCATGACAGTATCAGTAAGAGTGATCACTGCACAGTCCTTGTGGTGACAAAGTTCCACCTTCACATTGTGATATTCTCCATCGTGTTGTGTGGCATTATCACCGTGCTAAATCAGATAAATTTTGAACAGATATAGTCACTCCAGACTGGGCATCTGAGCTGCTGTGGGTCATCAACAGCAGCAGAATTGTACTCCAGCACAATCTGCAACCTCTTGGCCTGGCATATCGCTCACTCAACCATTACCAAGCTCAGGGATCAATCCTGGTCCAGTGGAGAGTGCAGGACGATATGCCAGGAGCAGCACCAAGTATACCTGAAGATGTGGTTTCAACCTAGTGAAGCTACCAAACAGGATAAGCAGCAAGTGATAGAGATAAGTATCTCAAAGCCATCGGATCAGATTTAAGCTCTGCAATCCTGTCACACCCAGTCGTAAATGGTGGTGGACAATTAAACCGTTTACTGGAGAAGGATGCGCCACAAATATCCTCATCCTCAATGATAGAAGAGTCCAACACCTCAGTGTAAAAGATGGGCTGAAGATTTTGCAGCATTTGTCAGCCAGAAGTGCCACTTGGATGAACCATCTAAGCCTCCTCTGGTGATCCCCAGCTTTGCAGATGTTAGTCATCAATCAATTAGATTCACTCCATGTGATATCAAGAAATGATTGGATGCACCCTGGGTACTGCAAAGGCTACAGACCCTGATGACATTCCGGCAATCGTGCTGAACACTCATGACCTAGAACTTACTGCATCCCTGGCCAAGCTGTTCCCATACAGTTCTAACACTGGCATCTACCTGACCAGGTGGAAAGATGTCCAGGTACGTCCTGCAAGACAAATCCAACCTGTCAGTCTGCTCTCAATCATCAGTAAAATGATGGAAGGTATCATCAACAGTGCTATCAAGCAGCACCTGCACAGCAATAACCTGCTCAGTAATTCCCAGTTTGCGTTTTGCCAGGGCCACTCAGCTCCTGACCTCATTTCAGCCTTGGTTCAAACATGGATAAAAGAGCTGAATTCCAGAGTTGTGGTGAGAGTGACAGCCCTTGACATTAAAGCTGCATTCGAATGAGTGTAGTATCAAGAGGCCCGGGCAAAATTGGATTCAATGGATATCAGTGTGCAAAATCTCTGCTGATTGGAGTCATACCTGGCCCATAGGAAAATGGTTGTGGTTGTTGGAGCTCCGCCATCTCAGCAGGAGTTCTTCAGGGTAGTGTCCTAGACTCAGCCATCTTCAGCTGCTTCATCAATGACTTTCTGTCCAACATGAGATCAGAATGGAGATGTTCGCCAATGATTGCTCAATTTTCAGCATCATTAATGACTCCTCAGATACTGAAGCTGTCTATGTTCAAATGCAACAAGGTCGGGACAATGTCCAGGCCTGCGCTGACAAATGGCAAGTAACATGGGTGCCACACAAATGCAGGGCAACAACTGTTTCCAATAAGGGACAATCTAAATACCGCCCCTTAACATTCAGTGGCATTACCATCACTGAATCCCCCACTATCAACATCCTGAGAATTATCATTGACCGGAAACTCAACTGGACTCCCATATAAATATGTTGGCTTCAAGACCAGATCTGAGGTGAGGAATAGTAACTCAGTTCCTGACTCCACAAAATCTACCCACCATCTATTAGGCACCAGCCAAGGTATAATGGGATGCAGCCCCAACAACCCTCAAGCTTGACACCATTCAGGACAAAGCAGTCTGCTTGATTCACACTGCATCCACAAACATCCACTCCTATCACCTCCAACCCTCACTAGCAGCAGTGTGTGCTATCTACAAGATGCACTGCAGAAATTCACCAAAGATCCTTGGGCAGCACCTTCCAAATCCACAACCACTTCCATCTAGAAGGACAAGGGCAGCAGTTATATGGGAACACTAGCACCTTCAAGCTCCCCTCCAAGCCACTCACCATCCTATATAGGAAATATATTGCTGTTCCATCACTGTCACTGGGTTAAATTCCTGGAATTCCCTCCCTAAGGACATTGTGGGTCAATCTACAACTGCAGTGGTTCAAGAAGGCAGCTCACCACCACCTTCTAATGATCACCTTGGTTTGGGCAATAAATGCTAACCAGCCAGCGATGTCCACGTGCCATGAGTGAATGAATACAATATATCTCTTGGCTTTAACTCTTCTGGATTCTTGGCTTCCAGTACTGCTTGAACAAGGAGCTGTTTAAACAATGCTTACAGTGTGTGCAAAGTTACTTGCTTTTAAAAAGTGCAGTAATCCTTCAGCAATCCTTGGTTCTCAATTGGTTGTTTCCCATTTCTGTCTGCAATCAAAGTTGCAGAAAAATAAACAACAGATGTGATCTTTCCACAACTCTCTGAAAGAGCTGTCTAGTTAGTCCCACTTTTCTTCTTTTACCTCATCATATTGCAAATCGTACCTTTCTAACTGTATATTAACTTCTCTTTTGAAATTTGCTATTAAATCTTTCAACTTTATTTTCAGTGAGTGTATTCTAGATCAGAACAAATTGCTGAGAGAAAATATCATCCTAAGTTCCTGCCTGACTTTTTTTGACAATTATCTCTAAAGCCCGCTGTTTACAGGAGCCTGGTCCCACATAGACTCTGGGTTAAGTTTCACCATGAAATATCAGCACGACGAGTGCTTTTGATAATCGTTGTGGAGTTGGATATGTGCCCACTTTTCCACTATTTCCTCTCATGCCTCAGAGCCTAAATTGTCATCTCATGAGACCAGAGGATGTTGGAGAAGAAGAAAGTAATTTGACCTATCACCTTGACTCAGCCACTCAACGAGATCGTCGCCAATCTGATAATCCTTTGGTTCATTTTCATTCTTTTCCCCATAACCCCTGGTTCCCTTATTGACTGAATGTCTCTCTCAGTCCTGAATATTTTTACTGACAACTTCAGCAGCCCTCTGCGGTAAAGGATTTTACAGGATTCACAACCCGCTGAGAGAGGCAATTTCTTTTTATCTCGGTCTTCAATGTGTGACCCCTTTATTCTGAGATTATGCTTTCTGGTCTTAGATTATCCCACAAGGGGCAACAAACTTTCCACATTTACTCTGTCGACCTGTGGGTCACAGTATTTATTTGGCTAATCCAGTTAAGTTTCTAGACAATGATAACCCCCAGGATGTTGGTAGTGGGAGATTCAGCAGTGGTAATGCTGTTGAATATCAAGGTAAAATCATTAGAATCTCTCTTGTCAAGACAGTTAAGTCCCCTAAGGATTTTGTGTGTTTTATTCAGAGAATGTGACATTTTAACTTGACATCCAGCTCAATAATGCATCAACCCAGTGCAGATCCACTGAACAGTGTTGAATTAACGAAAGACATCTATTTGGATCAAAGGATGTTTGATCTTAACTGCGACACAAATTTAATAAGTATAGATTGACACTCATTAGCATGTTCAGCAGAATAGTCAATGCCCAGCTCCAATTCAATCAGCTACTTTGATTTTTAACAAGATTTACAAATCATTTTGTTACCTTTTAAGGTGAGGTGCTTACAACCTTATCCATGAGAGAAATTGAGCTTCTAAGACTTCACTTTTAGTGAATGCTTAGTTGAACAATTAGTCGAAATACACTGTTCAGAACATTTCTTAATGTTAATCATTAACTAGAAATAAAACTCTGAATTGTCCTTTAATGGTTGGTTAACAGTAAACTAATACAGGAAGTATCAGATATATCACATTAATATTGTGCAGCAGCATCTGCCTGGTGTAGTTCAGTATGGTGAAACTGGCAGTGCTCTAGCATTCCCCTCTGATGTTGTAAAAAGGAGCTATATGCACTGATAACAACACAGTCACACTGCCAATTCACCAATCCAACTTTCATTTTCTACTTTTCTCCATAATTGGGGCAAAGATCTTGCAGACCAGTTGCCCAGAGCTTGGTCTGTTAGTGCACATCTCCTTCGGGCAGAGTTAAGTATTCAGAGCAACATGTGACTTTCTGTCCCCATCTTGGCAGCCTGGTAGGCGTGGCCCCAGACTAAATCTGGGCTAGCACTGAGATCAGGATCAAAAGGTGAAGTAACTGTTGCACAGGGAGTAGGTTCCTGCATATGTTTTTTTAACATGGCTATACACATGATCAGTGAAATTGTGCCACAGTATTTACATTTTTACATATTATTTTCTGGGGCTGGGGCTGATGCCAGCAAGGTCACATCTTTTTCCCAGCTTCAGTCGCCATGGAGAATGTGGTGCTACACCTCATTCCTGAACCGTTATGTCTACTTCTGAACAACTGGGATGTCTGGGTGTCTTTCGAGAAGGCCACTGGGAATTAAAAGTATTGAACAAGACAGTATTTACTCTGCTTTTTTAGGTACAGAGTTGAGATTCGTGGTGTGTACTGTTTTCTGTTCAGATTAAGATGAACAACACACAAACTTTATGCAGCACTTCTAATTGCCTGACTCTGGCAGTAGCCAGTGCACCTCTTGTGCTGTTATTGTCTGTTCCCTAGTGTGGCCCTGCCAGCCTTGTTTACTGATTACCTGGTACAGACAACCTATACTTTCCCACAGGTTATGGACCCCAAAGTTCGTCATTTTTATAAATGACCTGGATGAGGGTGTAGAAGGGTGGGTTGGTAAATTCGCAGATGACACTAAGGTCAGTGAAGTTGTGGATAGTGACAAAGGATGTTGTAGGTTACAGAGAGACATAGACAAGCTGCAGAGCTGGGCTGAGAGGTGGCAAATGGAGTTTAATGCGGACAAGTGTGAGGTGATACACTTTGGTCGGAGTAACCGGAATGCAAAGTCCTGGGCTAATGGTAAGATTCTTGGTAGTGAAGGTGAGCAGAGAGATCTGTGTCCAGGTACACAGATCCTTGAAAGTTGCCATGCAGGTTGACAGAGTTGTTAAGAAGGCATACTGTGTTTTAGCTTTTGTTAATAGAGGGATTGAGTTCCGGAACCATGAGGTTATGCTGCAGCTGTACAAAACTCTGGTGTGGCCGCACTTGGAGTATTGTGTACAGTTCTGGTCACCACATTTTCAGAAGGACGTGGAAGCTTTGGAAAGGGTGCAGAGGAGATTTAATAGGATGTTCCCTGGAATGAAGGGGAGGTCTTACAAGGAAAAGCTGAGGGACTCGAGGCTGTTTTCTTTGGAGAGAAGAAGGCTGAGAGGTGACTTAATAGAGACGTATAAGATAATCAGAGGTTTAGATAGGGTGGATAGGGAGAGCCTTTTTCCAAGTATGGTGCGGCGAGCATGAAGGGGCATAGCTTTAAATTGAGGGGTGATAGATATAGGACAGATGTCAGAGGTAGTTTCTTTACTCAGAGAGTAGTAAGATCATGGAATGCTTTGCCTGCAACGGTAGTAGATTCACCAACTTTAAGTGCATTTAAGTCGTCATTGGACAAACATATGGAATAGTGTAGGTTAGATGGGCTTCAGATTGGTATGACTGGTCGGCGCAACATCAAGGGCTGAAGGGCCTGTACTGCGCTGTAATGTTCCATGTTCTAAGTTGACTCTTCTTTTGTACAGTGCTGATCAGGGTGGTCACTACAAACTTTGGATCCTGTGTCTAACACCTGCTTTTGTTTCTTCATACTTTTCGAAGTAAGACAGAGATTTGGATGAAATATTTGAATTGATGTATGGTGGGTAAAAGGAAATTGTGATAAAGAGGAAATGCATGCTCAATATGTGTGTATATACTATGTAGACATCTCTTTGGACTGCCTGATCAAAATCTCTCGTGTTTCATGCAACAGCAAGCACTTCATCTTATCCATCATCACTCTTCACAATGTGTTGCTTTAATTGTTCATTCACTCAGTCTTCTCCAGGTTCCACCAGCCACTTACAATTCCATTCCTACTTGGCACATGCAAGCAAAGGCTTCTACTTCCATCTCTACAGCCTGTAGATCTCCCTAAGTGGTCTTTCTCATTCCTCATGGAATGCTGCTTTTTGAAGAGCATTCAGACCATTTCCAGATATATGCTGATGGCTTCATTTCTGACCAGTCAGGTCTATGACTGTCACTGCGCCATCTAACTGCATGCTCAACATCAAGTTGTAGATGTACCAGAATTGGCTCTAACTCCCATTTGAGCTCCTGAATCCATTCATCTTCTAACAAACATTGGCTTTTCCATCTCCTGGTGCTGCTTGGCTTGCTGTGTTCTTCCAAGCTCCTGCTTGTCTCTTTTGGATTTCAGCACCTACAGTTTTTTAGTCACTCACTAGGGGCAGACTTTAAAGGCAATGGGGATAGGCCTTATTCCCTCCGCAACCCATTTCCTTGAAGTTCTGTTGGGAGTTAGTTTGAACATGGCAGTATGCTGGCTGCTGTCGGGATTCCTGTCTCCACGTGGAGTTACTTCCTGCCGCACATCCTGGTGCTGGCCAATCAGAGACTGGAAGTGGTGGCCACAGATGGTATGGGCAATGGGATATTATGGATTAATGATCGCTGGAGCCTTGAACAGCACATGACTGGGATATTATCACCTGCTGGGGGCGACCATGTGGATAAGTAAGCCAGGTAAGCCTGATGAAGGGCTTTTTGCCTGAAACATTGTCTTTCCTGCTCCTCAGATGCTGCCTGACCTGCTGTGCTTTTCCAGCACCACACTCTCGACTCTGATCTCCAGCATCTGCAGTCCTCGCATTTGCCAAGGCCTCAGGAGACATGGTGGCAGGGGTGCAGATGGTGCTGTTCACTGGGACTGTTGCCTTCAGGGGGAGGTGTCTAGGTGAGGGGAGTCGGAGGGAGCAGCATGCTCTGACAACATGCTCCCTCTTGACAGTGATGACTAACCACAGCATGGTCACCCTTTGTATGTGGGAGGCAGAGAATGTGAGAGGAACCAATCACTGCTGGTTCTCACTCACTTTTCCTTTTGCGATGGGTTCACTGGTGAATATAGCAGCAGTGAGCAATCAATTCATGATTGGACAAGTGATTCGGAAAATGCTTAGAGAAATAAAACTTGAGGCCAAACAGGCCAGTGGTTGAATGGAGGAATGACTGGATTTCTCTTGGAAAGAAGTGAGGCTGACTTGATGGGCTGTAAGGTCTCCTTCTATCCTAATCAATATGATGCAAAACTTATCACAAAGACATTTAACAGAAGTTCTGATGCTGTAAAAGAAGACACAGGATAAGGGCCATGGAAATACAGGAAGCTCTAGAGCCCATGGATTCCACCCAATGTGTCTTGGTAAAAGCTGGGTGAGTAACTTGCTGCAAGTTCTTCATTGTCTCTTGTGAGTTTCTCCCTTCTAGTACAGGATGCATGAGAAGGAGCAATTCCCCACCCCACCCCCACTGTGCGTTAGGCATGCATGGCCCAGGGAGGTGATGGCCTAGTGGTATTATTGCAAGATTGTTAATCCAGAGAGCCAGGGAGCGTTCTCAGGACTCGGGTTCAAATCCCACCATGGCAGATGGTGGAATTTGAATTCAATAAAAATCTGGAGTTAAGGACCTAATGACCATGAAACATTTGTCGATTGTTAGAAAAAACCCATTGGGTTCACTAATGTCCTTTAGGGAAGGAAACTGCTATCCTTATCTGGTCTGGCCTACATGTGACTCCAGACTCACAGCAATGTGGTTGACTCTTGACTGCCCTTTGGGCAATTAGGGCCTCGACAATGATGCCCACATCCTGAATGAAAAACAAAAGAAGTACATCCACGTGGCGTGGATCCAGCCTGCTTCTGGTTGAGGTTCTGGGATGATGCCATTAAATGGCCATTATAAGGGCCTCAATTGGTCTCCAGCCAGGCAGGCTGTCCTTGACCCTTTGCATCCTGGATATTATTGGACGGAGTGGAATAAGTGACGGGGCTGCAGCCATCATCTTTAGTCATCCTTTATAAGTATCCTCACAGCTCCCTGTCCACTTCATCAAATTCTGTCCTCATGCTAAACATTAATGTGTGTACCCTTGGAAATTCTCTGCAAACTGGATTAATCATAAACCACTTTAGTTTGTCCCACAATGGCAGTCTGGCCTTCAACTTCATTCAGGGAGGTAATATTGTCATGGTACTATCACTGGACTAGTAACCCAGAGGTTCAGGCCAGTGTTCTAGGGACATGCCAGATGATGAAACTTGAATACCATAAAATTCTGGAATAAAAAGCTAGCCAGTTAGTGACCATGTTGTTACAAACCAATCCAGTGCCTGTTAGGGGAAGGCAATCTGTCTAACTGTGACTTGTAACTGACGATGAGCAATAAATGTATTAATGATGTTTGGCAATCCTTGGATGAATATTATTAAAAATCTCTTAGGCCCTACACTGTGGATTGACCTCCTTTAACCTCTCCAACTGTCAACTTTGATCTACTCATTTGAGATGCTCCTTAAAACCTTTAAAGAAATGCTGGCCTCAGTAGCAACGCTCACCTATTGTGAATGAAGAAAAACACTATTTAGATCACCTCTGCTGATGCTTCCTTATGTTGTTCAGTTTCAAATCTGATTGGATTAACATTCCTGTGAAATGCTGTGGAATCTATTTGTTTGTTAAAGGCAATCTCTAAGTGCAACCTGTAAATCTGCAGATGTCTTCATCCATAACGAGCAAAAGAAACAAAGCTGTAGCAATTTGTTCAGGTTCTGGATGTAGGTTTGCTCGCTGAGCTGGAAGGTTCATTTTCAGACGTTTCATCACCATACTAGGTAACATCTGTGAGCCTCTGGACGAAGCACTGCAGGTGTTTCCTGCTTTCTATTTATATGTTTGGGTTTCCTTGGGTTAGTGATGTCATTTCCTGTGTTGACATCATTTCCTATAGTGACGTCATTTCCTGTTCTTTTACTCAAGGGGTGGTAAATGGGATCCGTGTCAATGTGTTTGTTGTTAGAGTTCCAGTTGGAATGCAATGCTTGTAGGAATTCTCGTGCATGTCTCTGCTTGGCTTGTCCTAGGATGGATTTGTTGTCCCAGTCAAAGTGGTGTCCTTCCTTATCTGTATGTAAGGATAGTGAGAGAGGGTCATGTCATTTTGTGGCTAGTTGGTACCTAGTATGGTGACAAAATGTGTGAAAATGAAATTTCCAGCTCAGTGAGCAAACCTACATCCAGAACTTCAACCTGAGCTACAAATCTTCTCAAAACTCACTAATTTGTTCAGGTATCAGAAATAGCAACTTTTGCAAGTTTATTGAAAGAGGCATGATTTAACTTTTTCTGTCATGTCATGAGTGAAGTTGGGATTTTTATTTGCCCTCTCCACAATCGGTTGTAAACTTTTATGCTTAGATGCTGAAGGTTAACTGAGAGGGAGCTCAGGGTAGGACCTACCAATACAAGTTCCAGGGCTGCAGCCTGAAGGAATTTATGAAAAGTTACTTGGCACCATGTGCTGATGCAATGTCTCAGGTAAGGGATGTTGAAGTATGTGGATCCAAAGCTTGTGATGGCGCAAGAAAGAAAGTATCTGTTAGCAGCTTCAGCTCAGGCATTCCCTCTGCACAGACCACAGCCTCGAAAAGAAGTCCTTGAGATTGAGTGATGGAGGTAGGGGAGTGTGGAAGGAGCTTAGAGACTGAAGGCAAAACAGAGAGGGAAGGAAACTACACAGTTTCCTAATAAATACCAACTAGATTTCCTCATTAGAGGGAGAATCCTATGAAGGAGAGAGAGCCGTCCAGAAGGGGACTGTATTGGTGGCAAAAGGACTAATGTTTTGGAATCCATGATTCAGATGAGGTCTACACAGATCTGAGTGATGATTAACAGGCTTTACTTCAACATATCAAATAAGACCGACTATAGTTCCATTTGATCGGGTATCACTATTACCTACCTCTTACACAAATGTCCCAAGGGGTTCTGATATCATATATTAATCCCTTTGTTGGTATAGCAAAGACCCAAATGCTCATCAAAGAGAGTTAGTCTGAATGCCTGAAAAGTGCCTTGACTCAATCCTGTCTTGGAGATTCTTTAGGAAATCTGAAAGCACATGACATTCGTCCCTGAACTTTTGCCAAGTGCAGAATGATCTAGATCTTGGGGGAAAAGAAACGCTCTGACCTGAAAAGAAATGCTCTGAGCTGAAAAGGGATGAAATAAGCCACTAATAAAACAAATAACCAATATTATTGACTTGATACATTTGTTTACTTTTGGAAAAAAACAACTCAGAATTTTGGATCAAATGGTTTTAAGTGATTACTTCCTGACTTATGGCATAGCGTTATTGACATTACTGTTGAATTTGCTGAGCTAGTGAAAAAGTGCTTGCCTTTTTCCTTGGTGTAATTGAGCGATGGAAATTTTCATCCCCTTTCTCCCATGATAGGCTGATTTATCATCACGTCGTGTTCAGCCAAGCATTCTGACCTCAGAACTAATGAAAATAAAAGGTGCTGGAGGTAAAACGATAAGGCTTTGAATTTCTAGAATGGGGTCCCAATTTTCTACCTAATAGCTACCAGCTTACACTCAGCAAAAAAATTATATGAATATCCATATGCAAATATAACGTATATATCCAGCAACAAAAGTGAAAATGGTTTTGTAATCACACGTTCATACACAGTTCTTGGAAATGCTTCAAGTGACCCTTGGCATTTAAAAAGTGTCTATAAGCACTCAGTGTTCTTCCAGTTATAGTGCACTGCACTCTTGGGAAAATCAACTAATATTTCTAGCCAACAAATTTAAAGGAGTATGATAAAAATGGATTATTGAGGGATCTATGGCATCATTGTGCTGTACGATATATGCCATTTTCAGAATGAGGAGAATGCAATTGTCCACTTAAATAGGCAAACTCTGTATGTAGAGTTGCAAGAGTGAGGGTTATCATTTGCTGCTGATGTTGTTACATCCTCTGCATAACTGCAACTATGAGTAACCCCAAATAAATGGTTAGTGAACCAGATAAATGATGTAAGAACAGTGGCACATTGGGAAGCCCATAAGATGGACCTCTTCATTCAGTTTTTCACCATTTGTTGAGAAAATGCTAATTTTCTTTAATTTTTAATTTTTCCCTTGTGGGTTGCAAGCATGACCAACAAGACCAACATCACTATCCATACCAAACTGCCCTTGTGAAAGTGGAAGTGCTGCTTGAGCTGCTATAATCTGTGTGGTGGAACAGTGCTGTTAAAAAGATAGATTGTGGATTTGGACCAAATAAGTGATGAAGGAATGCTAATATATTTCCAGAAAATGTGTGTCTTGAAGGGAACATTCATATGCCTCATACGTTTGGTCTTTCTAAGTAATAGAGTTTGTGGATTTGGGCAGTATTATCGAAAACGCCTTGACTCGTTCCTGCAATGCATTTTATGCGAATTATGTCTGGACCGACACAATAGATTCAGTAAGTTATAAATGCTGCTTTCTACATCAGAGAACATTTTCACAACTGATTTGTGCAGGTAAACCTTTGTATTCATGCTACGCTGCAGTTTAATAATATTTCAAAACTGTACTCGCCATCCTTACAGAGGGAAATGATCTAAACATCTCACATGCCAGTTCAGACATCTGACCTAGGAATTATTGAGTTACAAGTGATTCTTGAGATTAGGTAAGAAGGCTGATCTCTGATTAGAGGCTTAACCTGAGGGTCACCACAACTAACGCAAAGGGAGAGCTTTAGAGTCATAAAGATGCACAGCATGGAAATACACTGTTTGGTCCAACTTGTCCATGCCAACCAGATGTTCCAATCTAATGTAATCCCATTTTCCAGTACTTGGCCCATATCCCTCTTAACCCTACTTATTCATATACACCTCTAGATGCCTTTAAATGCTGTAATGTCCAGCCTCCACCACTTCCCATGGCAGTTCAGTTCATGCACGCACCATCCTCTGCGTGAAAATTTGCCCCTTAGGTCCCTTTTAAATTTTTCTCCGTCACTCTAAACCTATGCCCTCTCGTTCTGGACTCCCCCAAGGTTGAGAAGGTATGTCATGGAATGCTCAGCAGGCGTTAGAATTGAATCCATGGCATTAACCTGCATTCCAAACAGGCCATTCAACCAACTGATCTAACTGACACTAGCACTTCAGGCTTGGAGATTAGAACGCTAATTCTGGACATAGAGAGCTGTCAGACTACAGTCAGTGGCAGAATGATGTGAATATTCACACACACTTGGAGATAGTGAGGATTGCAGATGCTGGAAAGTCAGAGTCAATAAAATGTGGAGCTGGAAAAGGCACAGCACATCAAGCAGCATCAGAGGAGCAGGGGAGTCGATGTTTTGAGCAGGACCCTTCTTTCATTCTGATGAAGGGTGCTGCCTGAAATGCTGACTCTCCTGCTCCTTCTGGTGCTACTTGACCTACTGTGCCTTTTCCAGCTCCACATTTTATCAACCCCAATATTCACACAGAGGCGTCCAGTTTTACTGAGAACTGCCTCCGTGAAATTAATGATGTTGCATTGAGACACATTCCTCAATTGGCTGAGCAGTTTCATTGACACTGGGATTTGCACTGACAGAAAAAGGTAATTAGATTACAGTGAACATGAGATTGTTGTGTGGTGACAATTATCATATTATATCGTAGCTGAAATCCTATTTATAAGAATTCCACCTTTGTTCTTTGAGTCTAGCACTAACAATGTGCGTGTTTACGTAGAAGGGATGCAAACCGTTAGTGCAGGTGCTCCAATGCAAACAGCAGTTGAACGGTGGCATAATGCTGTGTTTTTTTAAAAATGAGAGTTCTCGATCAGACATAGTGGATCGGCACGGTGGCTCAGTGGTTAGCACTGCTGCCTCACAGCGCCAGAGACCCGGGTTCAATTCCTGCCTCAGGCGACTGACTGTGTGGAGTTTGCACATTCTCCGTGTCTGGGTGGGTTTCCTCCGGGTGCTCTAGTTTCCTCCCACAGTCCAAAAATGTGCTGGTTAGGTAAATTGGCCGTGCTAAATTGCCCGTAGTGTTAGGGTCAGGGGTAAATGTAGGGGAATGGGTCTGGGTGGGTTACGCTTCGGTGGGTTGGTATGGACTTGTTGGGCCGAAGGGCCTGTTTCCACACTCTAAGTAATCTAATCTAAAAAAAAAGACTTATTTGTCTTTAGCCAGTTTAGAGGTAAGTATCTTGATCTATGAATAAACATATTGGCCAGTATTTATTCAGTAAGTCAAGTGGGGGTTGGGGGGTGTGGGGTGTGGAGGGGAAGGGGCTGAGAGATAATTAGGGGAGTGGGGCTCGGTCTGGGGGGATGGTAGCTGGGAAGGGAATAGGTGGATGCAGGTGGGGGATGATTGTGATAGGTCAGTAGGTAGGAAGGAAGATGGACAGGTCAAGAGTGCAATGCCGTTGGAAGGTTGGATCTGGGATAAGGTGAGGTTAGGGGAGATTTGGAAACTAGTGAAGTCAATGGTGATGCTGTGTGGTTGAAGAGTCCAAAGGCAGAAGATGAGGCGTTCTTCCTCCAGTTGTCGGGTGGCTTGGATTTGGCAGTAGAGGAGGCCCAGAACATGCATGTCCTTGGTGGAGTGGGATGGGGTGTTGAAGTGGTCAGCCACAGGGTGGTGTGGTTGTTGGGTTTGTGTCCAAAAAATGTTCTCTGAAATGCTCTGAGAGTTGGTGTTCTGTTTCCCTGATTTAGAGGAGTCCATTTTGAGAGCAATGGACACAGTAGATGAAGTGGGTGGATGACTCCCTCATTACATCCACCCCCTCCACCCCCACCATCCCACCAACCCACCTTCCACACCCCACCAACCCACCCTCCACACCCAGAGGTGTAATACCTGTACCCACACCTTCCTCACTCACCTCCGTCCAAGGCTCCAGAGGACCTTTTCACATCCGGCAAAGATTTTCCTGCACATCCACCCACCTCATCTGTGTCCGTTGCTCTTGATGTGGTCTCCTCTACATTGGGGAGACAGGATGCCAACTCGCAGAACTTTTCAGGGAACATTTCTAAGACAAATGCACCAAACAACCTCAAAACCGTGCGGCCGACCACTTCACCTCCCCCTCCCACTCTGCCAAGGACATATAAATCGTGGGCCTCCTCAGCCACCAAATCCAGGCTACGTGACAACTGGAGGAAGAACACATCATCTTCTACCTTGGGACCCTTCACCACACAGTATCATCGTCGACTTCACTAGTTTCCAAATTTTCCCTCCCCTTACCTCATTCCAGATCCAACCTCCAACTTGGCACTGTCCTACCTGTTCATTTTCCTTCCCACCTATCTACTCCACCCTACCCTCCGATCTATCACCATCACTCCCCACCTGCGTCTACTTGTCACTTTCCCAGCTGCCTTCCTCCCAGCCCTACCCTGAACCTCCTATTTATCTCTCAGTACTCCCCACATTCCTGATGAAGGGCTTATGCCTGAAACATCGACTCTCCTGCTCCTTGGATGCTTCCTGACATCCTGTGCTTTTCCAGTACCCTACTTCTCGACTCTATCTTACACAATAGCAAAGAATATTAATTTAAATCTTCATTAAAAACATATTGTATGGTCATCATCACATTACTGTTTTCTGTATGCAAACTGGCTGCAACATACAATGATTACACTAGACATTATATTTTGTGAATACAATTTGGATCATCCTAATACGAAGGGTGCTATTTCAGTGCCACTCCTTTTTATCTAGTCTTTGTGGGTGAACGTGGATCACTAGTGGATAACCTTCTTATGCATCAATGACTTGTGAGGGTATGTGTTGTTATCCTACAGCTACAATTCTGAGTCAGAATATTTGCTCCTGCAAGGCTGTACCTCTTGCACAAAAGACTGTGGATATTGTCCAGTTTCAAGTTGCTTATCAATAATTTATTTATTAGCAAAGGATACTCAGAGAAGTAAATAGAAGGCAAGAAAGAAGAAATTTACACAGAAAGGAGCCAAAATAAAATGGCAGAACAGGCTCAATGGGGTGAATGATATACTCCAAATGCTAATGTGCCTTGTTTAACATAACTCTGACTGAAACTGCACCTATACTCTGATTGTATCTGCACCACAATTGCAACATTTAAAAGCCACCTGGTGGGTTTGGAGGGATATGGGCTGGGTGCTGGCAGGTGGGATTAGATTGGATTGGGATATCTGGTCAGCACGGACGAGTTGGACTGAAGGATCTGTTTCCATCTCTGACTCCTAACCAGTGAAATTAACTCTAAGCAATATTTGAATTGTCTATTAATTGTCTATTAATTAATCAACACAATGTTTCTGCTCCATGCTTTGCTGAATAAATGTCAAAAGGGGTAAAAACAATGACTGCAGATGCTGGAAACCAGATTCTGGATTAGTGGTGCTGGAAGAGCACAGCAATTCAGGCAGCATCCAAGGAGCAGCGAAATCGACGTTTCGGGCAAAAGCCCTTCATCAGGAATAAAGGCAGTGAGCCTGAAGCGTGGAGAGATAAGCTAGAGGAGGGTGGGGGGTGGGGAGAAAGTAGCATAGAGTACAATGGGTGAGTGGGGGAGGGGATGAAGGTGATAGGTCAGGGAGGAGAGGGTGGAGTGGATAGGTGGAAAAGGAGATAGGCAGGTAGAACAAGTCCGGACAAGTCATGGGGACAGTGCTGAGCTGGAAGTTTAGAACTAGGGTGAGGTGGGGGAAGGGGAAATGAGGAAACTGTTGAAGTTCACAAATGTCACTCCTTTCTCTCCTGTTTAATGCAGAATTGAGCGCATACATGAGTATCGTCAAAAGATATTTCCTCTATTGGATTTCACACCACTCCCATTCAGAGTTAAGAAGTCCACCTCCGGTTCTATATTCGATGTTCAGCATTGCTGTAAAGCGTAATTCCCTAGCCAGTGATACGCTGATGTAATTGTTGTTTATTGATCCTAAGAAATCTTGCTCATTTTAACTGAGATCCTTTGGTGTTGTCAACCAACCTGCCTGAGACTCTCAGCAAGGGAATCTCCAGTTCAGGGTATAAGAAAATCCTTGCTTATATTTTGTGTAATTCTATTTGTAAAGGAAATTGGATCAGGAGTTTGAGCTGAGAGGAGCTTCAAGCTCTAGAGGGCTTACACTTGAGAAAATGTGAGATGATTGCAGGCCAGTCAATTCGGAAATGAAAGCACGAAGTACGTTCTTTAACAATCCTCCTTATCACTGCCTGCCTCACATAAAAGTGATTTAGGGACCTTCCAGGAAAGACGGTGAAAGGGTTGATTTTCAGGCAATGTTAATAACCTTTTTCTGAGACACTTGATGCCTGAAATCAATTCAGTATAAAATGCACAATCCTAACACTAGAAAATCAAACCGTAGCTTTTCTGAATTATCCAAGCTTATTTGAAGCCACTGATTCTAAATTCTTGAGAGTGTAAGTATGAAGACAAGGCGTTGGGCTCAGATTGCACTGGGATAAATGCATGAAATTTAAATGGCTGGTTTGGCCAATGTTTCAGAAAGTTTAAAGAAAAACTTAAGAACACAAAACACAGCTTATGGCCAGGAAATTTAGATATGACTGAACATGTGATTGTTATGGTTAAACAGATTCTGGATACCCGCGTGTCCTTCTTATGATTTGTATACAGCATTCCTGAACTATGTATCAAGCCAAAGTTAATCTCTGCAACAAAGTCAGAAAGAAAAGAAACAGCTTCTGTTAAAAAGCCTTTTATGACATGAAAACACTTAAAAGTCAATGAAATATTTTTGAAGTGTTGTCTTGGCTGTAATGTAGGAAACACAGCAGCTAATTTGTACACAGCAGGCTCCCACACAGAGTGATTTGTCGCTGACCTTTAATCCCTTTGATGCTCTTGGTTAAGAGCTACAAAGACAAGGAAAATTCTCAATTCTCAGATATTTTAACGAAGATGTTGAAAGTAGTCACGAGGACTGTCTGAAACCACATTTAAATCCAGAAATAACTGGAGCAGTGTCTCAACTGAAGGTACGTAGATATAACTTAAATAAGTGATTTATTACTTTAAAGTATTTACTGGAAAGATTAGGATGAGGCAACATGAAATAAAACTAAGCTTAGAACATTCAGTATTTTCTTCCTTTTAGATCCTAACCAACCCATTGCACATTATCAACACTTGCTGCTTGAAAATTGCACAGTACACAAAGACAGGTATTTATGTTGGCAGTAAATGAATGAATAATTAGCATGTTCATTTAGTATTCCTCTGTCCATGATAGTAGTGGTGTTCGCCTGTGGTCAGCATCTCCATTAAAAGAATGGTTATAGAAATACCATTGAAATGTCTAATGTGTTCACTCAACATTTGTGCTTGCACGTAATACCACTTATAAAGAATATGTTTTTTACTTCTTTATTCCTGGAAAAAAGGTCATAATAAATTACAGTTGTTAAAAAATTGCATGAAAGCATGAGGTGTGAGAACAGGTAACTGAAATGCAGCCAAGCTCACACATTTGTCACAATATTATGATTATATTTATTTTTTTAAGATAACGTTTTTGGTCCATGCAGTACTCACAGAGGAGAATGCCAAACTGATATTCTGGTTCAGGCATAGTTAGCGCAAGATATTTTCCTCATCAGTCTGTTCAGAGAGATGTTATCACCTACCTTGAGAGCAGGTGGGACTTGAACCCAAGCGTCCTAGATTAGAGGTAGGAACGCTACCACTGTGCTTCAAGAAGCCCCTATATTCAGCACAAGACATCACCTTGGAAAAGGAGTTGAAACTGGCATTAGGAATGGAACCTTGAGGCTTGTTAAAAATCTGACTGTCCCTTAAGCTGCTTGTTAACATCCAATAAAGCATGCTATTTTGGAGTCTAGTGCTTCAACTCACATTCTCTCCAAACAATAAGTAGCTGTTTGGCAGAAGACAAGGCATTGATGCTGATTGCATGTGCTCCATAAAGCGATAGTCACCATATTAAGGGTTATTAGTGCTGGAGCTGCCTTGAGAACATTTGAAACTTGTCAAAATACCTCGAGGAAATAGTTCAATAACACATTACCAATGCTGAAATAGTATTGATTGAGGACTTCACCTGAGAAGAATAAGTGCTGTGTTACTACATTCTTATCGGACACATCCAGAAGTTATCAGGAAGATGGGAGGGTTTAGTTCAAGCAATGTTGCTGGGAGAAAGGGAACATCAGGTCAGGTAGACACCCTGAAGAAATAAGTTTTATTGCTTGTTGTTGAGCCAATGATTGTTAGAAATTCCGCCCTTTAAAAACCATCAGGTGCGTGAAAGCTTGATTTTCTTCAATGACCACCACAGCGCCAAGTGGTAATTTTGCCTCCAGCAGGTTATTTTACCTCATTTGGAAATATAGGTTTATAAAAACCCAGGTTTGGATATTGTGGTATTGAAGAATCTAATAGATGTATCTCACACAAATTAACACAGAGAATGCTGGAGAAACTCAGAAGATCTGGCAGCATTGTAGAGAGAGAAACAGATTTAATGTTTTGAGTCCAGTATCATTGTTCTTCAGAACTGGAAGGAAATGATGGGTCCTTTTTATACTTTTGACAGAGTTGGAGGAGGGGTAAGAGGACAGATGATATAGAGACCCAGTGCAAATGACAAAAAGGGGTTGTTAGTAGTGGAGAAAGGTTAAAAACATTGTAAAGAGTTGTAAATTAAAGTATGAAAGATCAAAATGGTGCAAAGTTAACACAACAGTTAAATAACAGTTGAAACACGTGTCTTATTAGGTCAATTGGCATTGCACCCATTTAGTACCTTTGAGCACTGATTGTATTAAATTATTGGTTTCTATCATTTGCCATGAATAGAAGGAAAGCACTGCATTTCATTGCCCTGGTTGATGTTGCTAAATTCATTTCACTGATGAGAGTAAAATGGAGAAGTATGCAATGCTTGAATATAAGTATCTGTCAAATGAAGTTTGCAATATGTTTTTTGTTGGCCATAAAAATAAGAACAATTCAAAAATGAATTTAGGAAGTAATGAGTAATTAAATTTTGATTTAACAAAAAAAACACATTCAATGGTTCCACCCTGTTCTTAACATGCTTATTCGATTTCATCAGCAGTCAGCCTCAAAAGACATCGTTCTTTCCTGATAATCCATTAAACATAAATCTAGCACATCAATCTGACTACAAAAACCAACCCTTATATTTTATTGACATCTCATCCACGCCTCACAAAATATCTTTTTACCAAGGTTAATTCTGATTCTTGTAATATTCGTAAATAAGTCATGAATACGAAGTCAATTAACATAACATGAATTCTTTTGGCTTTTAATCTCCAGTCTTTGAGGTGTAATAAGTAGAAACCCGAATGTCCACAGCATCGCTGTAAAATAACCTCTTCACTTGTCCCCCTTCACACTTTAAATACTGGAAACAAAATTGCAGAGGTTGAGCTGAATATTACAGGCAGAAGATACTCAAGTTTAGTGAGTTGTGAGAAGATTTATAGCTCAGGTTGAGGTTTTGAATGTAGGTTTGCTCGTTGAGCTGAAAGGTTCATTTCATTACCTTACTAGGTAACATCTTCAGTGGACCTCAGGCGAAGCAATGCAGAATATTCCTGCTTTCTATTTATATGTTTGGATTTCTTTGGGTTGGTGATATCATTTCCTGTGGTCAAGTCATTTCCTGTTCATTTTCTCAGGGGGTGGTAGATGGTTTTTGATAGAGTTCTGGTTAGAATGCCATGCTTCTAGGAATTCTCATGTGTGTCTTTGTTTGGCTTGTCCTAGGATGGATGTGTTGTCCCTGTCGAAGTGGTGTCCTTCCTCATCCGTATGTAAGGATACTAATGAGAGAGGGTCATGTTGTTTTGTGGCTAGTTGGTGTTCATGTATCCTGGTGGCTAGTTTTCTGCCTGTTTGTCCAATGTAGTGTTAACTACAAAAACTAGCCACCAGGATACATGAACACCAACTAACCACAAGAAGACATGACCTTCTCTCACTAGTACCCTCACATACGGATGAGGAAGGACAACACATCCATCCTAGGACAAGCCAAACAAAGACACGCACGAACAAAGAATTCCTAGAAGCATGGCATTCTAACCAGAACTCTATCAACAAACACACCGAGTTAGACCCCATCTACCACCCCCGGGAAAAGGAACAGGAAATGACATCACCAGCCCAAAGAAACCCAAACATATAAATAGAAAGCAGGAATTTTCAGCATTGCTTCGCCTGAGGTCCACTGAAGATGTTACCTAGTAAGGTAATGAAACGACTGGAAATGAACCTTTCAACTCAACGAGCAAACCTACATCCAATACTTAAGTTTCTGTGAGTGTGAAATGCTTGCTTCCAAAACCCAGAATCATTTCACACCTCCAGCCCTCTGTCCATTGAAGCAACTTCACAGTTTAGAGAATATTCTGAGTTTCATGAAGCACAGCTTGTGATGAAGATTTCAAGTATTTCTCTTCAGCATTTCCTTTTTGATAAGTCATTAATTATTTTCCCTGTCCTGGTAAGAATTTGTTCTATTAGAAGTATTTATTTACTGTTGTGCTTTTGTTTACTTGCCTCAAGGTTACTGTATTATGTATCATAATTGTTCCAATGGGAGTCAGCAGGTACATTAGCTTTGTATATCTATCATCTCCAGCAGTTATATACTTGACCAGTGTTTCAGCAATTGCCAAATCAAGTGCTTAAAAGCCACTGGGAAAAGTTAAGCCAAGCTCTGTCTTCACAATAATACACTCACTGGTGGAAAATAAGCACTTCTTCACCGTAGCCAATGTATATTTAAACATCGCTCCATGAACTTCAGCCTATTGTGTGCTTTGTTGGTGAATTTGGATTCAGTAATTGTTGCTAGAATTCACATTGAAGGCAATAAAGGATACAGCACTGGAGTCCAGTCTTTATTTTCTGAGAAGCTTGTATTTACAGAGAGAACCATGTTGTATGCCATGCAACTTTAATCAATCATCACACTTTCAGCTTCCCCATCACAGTTTTTTTCAGTCAACCTGTTTGGGCACACCTCCAGGGCCATGACATTCTGAGATAGGACTGAAACCCAAACCTTCCAGCCAGAGATGGGGACATTATCACTGCATTACAAGACAATTGCTCCACTCGATTTGGGAACAATTGTTTTTGCAATGAATACACATTACCTGAACACAATAAACTCCCACCCTGATGATATGTAAATAACAGTTGCATTGTGCATTGTAATATTGTCTACAAACAGATCCATCAAATCAACTTCTGGGCGGATGCACTTTAAATGCTGCGTGCTGATGTGAGATCAGGTGCATGGGTATAAGGTTTTGAAACAGAAGCAATGAGTCCATCTTTTTAATTCTGAGGTGGGTGAATAACTGAGACATGAGCAAGTTATTTAGATTCAAGTTCTATATCTATCTATGCGCATAAAATGAAATGTCACAAATAGAAGTTATTGCGGCAAAATAAGCCTTTCCTGACAATAACTAACATATTTGAGGAGGAGAGAACAATTAAAAATAACTCATTGTTTTACTAAACCACTTTAGAGGGTGCTGGAAAACAATTTATTAAAGGCCTCTCCACTTTGTTTTATGGAAATTCTGGTTCCTTATTATTTTTGTTTTGGTGTGTGTCGAGATCATAATCTTGAGAAGAATTTTCATTTCTACAGCATCCTACATAATCTGAGAATTTCCTGAAGTGTTTTATAGTTCACTTAATCCTTTTGGAGTGTAGTAATGAAAAATACGATTCCAACACAGCAGCCTTAGGGATCTTGTGGCACAGTGGTAGTGTCCCTGCCTCTGGATTGGAAGGCCTGGTTCAAGACCCACGTGTCCTAGTTTTGTGTCATCACATGCCTGAATGGGTTGATTTAAAAACTTTTGTTCTAGGAAATGCGGCAGACATTTTTTTGTCTAACAATGTGCTATAAGTAGCAATGTGATAATCAGCTGATCGTCCATTTAGCATAGAATCATAAAATGGTAGAGGTCATTCAGCCCATTGTATTTGTGATGGTCCTCGAAAGGAACAATTCAACTCGTGCCATTGTGGACTAGCATTCTGCGGAAATCCATGGAAGTCAGCTCAAGGGAAAGGAGGTCCAGCATTGCACATTGCTCCACATTGAGATCTTCCATATTGCTGCAACACATGGTTAACAATCCTTGGCAAGTATTATGTTTCAGAGTATGAAGTGTAAAAGAGTCTCGAGTTCTCCTACAAACATCAGCAGCTGTAACTCTTCACTCCTTTGCTAATGTTTTGCAAGAACCCTATTCATAGTTTCAACTCTGTGTCACCACGTTCTAAAGCTGAAAATAAATGAGGATCATTGTACTTCTGACTGACCTTGAGACTATTTCACTCATATGTTTTTTTTATCAGAGCAAAGCCTGAGATGTGTTAGTTACTTAATCAGAAGGTAGAGTTATTACATAAGAAATACAACTATGAGTAATTATTTCCCAAGCAAACTCAATGAGCATAGGCCTACCCCTAAGTTGAGTATTATTTATTATCCTAGCAGTTCATTTTTATCAATTTTTTGGATGGTCACTTTTCATTCACAGAGCCAACTGCAATTGGAATTCCAATAATACTTCTAGCTAAAGGCATTGACAGTACTATTGATCAGATCTTTCAGAATATTACTTAAAGTACCTTTGCAAAAGGAATTTGCAATGTATCTGTTCAAAGACAGAAATATTAATGTTTTGCATGTTTTAATTATTTTCCTTATGATCAAATAAATTGGTCTGCCCACATGCTGCACTTAAATTACTTAATGCGTTTCTGAGTACAATAATGGTGAACAACACTATACGTTTACTCAGAAACAAAAACAGAAATCACTGGAAAACTCAGTAGGTCTGGCAGCATCAGCGGAGAGAAAGCAGAGATAACGTTTCAGGATGCATGACCCTTCTTCAGAAATCTGCTGCCAGACCTGCTGAGATTTTCCAGCAGTTTCTGTTTTTGTTTTTGACCTCCCGCATCTAAAATTCTTCCGATTTCTTTTCTCCATGAATTTACTGATTGGCATTGTGAACTCATTACTGTATAGCCATTGGCTAATAATGGCCTGGGAACCCCTGAAGCTACTTACATGCTCCGGGCAACTTTCTAACCAGACTGATTATTATGAGCCAAAATATCAGCAATATATATACATTCCATGGATTTCGGTTGTGCGCAAGGCTGGGGCTGACAGCCTGATAATAACATATAGTGGAAAACCTCTTGACAATTGCAGGAGTCGATGAATATTCACTAGGAGAAAGTGAGGACTGCAGATGCTGGAGATCAGAGCTGAAAATGTGTTGCTGGAAAATCGCAGCAGGTCAGGCAGCATCCAAGGAGCAAGAGAATCGACATTTCGGGTATGAGCTCTTCTTCAGGAATGAGGAAAGTGTACCCAGCAGGCTAAGATAAAAGGTAGGGAGGAGGGACTTGGGGGAGGGGCGGTGGAAATGCGATAGGTGGAAGGAGGTTAAGGTGAGGGTGATAGGCCGGAGTGGGGGTGGGGGCGGAGAGGTCAGGAAGAAGATTGCAGATTAGGAAGGTGGCGCTGAGTTCGAGGGTTGGACTGAGACAAGGTGGGGGGAGGGGAAATGAGGAAACTGGAGAAATCTGAATTCATCCCTTGTGGTTGGAGGGTTCCTAGGCAGAAGATGAGGCGCTCTTCCTCCAGCCGTCGTGTTGCTATGGTCTGGCGATGGAGGAGTCCAAGGACCTGCATGTCCTTGGTAGAGTGGGAGGGGGAGTTGAAGTGTTGAGCCATGGGGTGGTAGGGTTGGTTGGTCCGGGTGTCCCAGAGGTGTTCTCTGAAACGTTCCGCAAGTCGGTGGCCTGTCTCCCCAATATAGAGGAGGCCACATCGGGTGCCAGGGATGTAGTAAATGATGTGTGTGGAGGTACAGGTAAATTTGTGGTGGATATGGAAGGATCCCTTGGGGCCTTGGAGGGAAGTAAGGGGGGAGGTGTGGGCACAAGTTTTGCATTTCTTGCGGTTGTAGGGAAAGGTGCCAGGAGTGGAGGTTGCGTTGGTGGGGGGTGTGAACCTGACGAGGGAGTCACGGAGGGAGTGGTCTTTTCTGAATGCTGTTAGGGGAGGGAAATATATCCCTGGTGGTGGGTCCATTTGGAGGTGGCGGAAATGACGATGGATGATACGATGTATATGGAGGTTGGTGGGGTGGTAGGTGAGGACCAGTGGGGTTCTGTCCTGGTGGCGATTGGAGGGGCGGGGCTTAAGGGCGGAGGAGCGGGAAGTGGAGGAGATGCGGTGGAGAGCATCGTTGACCACGTCTGGGGGGAAATTGCGGTCTTTGAAGAAGGAGGCCATCTGGGTTGTTCGGTATTGGAACTGGTCCTCGTGGGAGCAGATGCGGCAGAGACGAAGGAATTGTGAATATAGGATGGCGTTTTTTCAGGGGGCAGTGTGTGAGGAGGTGTAGTCTAGGTAGCTGTGGGAGCTGGTTCGTTTATAGTAAATGTCCGTGTTGATTCGGTCGCCTGAGATAGAAATGGAGAGGTCTAGGAAGGGGAGGGAGGAGTCTGAGACGGTCCAGGTAAATTTGAGGTTGGGGTGGAAGGTGTTAGTAAAGTGGATGAACTGTTTAACCTCCTCGTGGGAGCACGAGGCAGCACCGATACAGTCATCGATGTAGCGGAGAAAAAGGTGGGGGGTGGTGCCAGTGTAGCTGCGGAAGATGGACTGTTCCACATATGAATATTCACTTCCCAGTACATCAGCATTTGTTGTAAAGTGACAGTTGTAAATTTAAAATTTTCTGTAAGCACTGAATTGATGAATATATTTTACACACTTCAAACCTACTTCATTACCTGCACAATATTTTGAGCTATTCATAGTCATGAAAAGTGCCATACAAATGAAAAATAAGTATTTTTTAAAATTGAACTTTTTAACCCCAGAGGCTGAGGAAGGATAACCCAAGTATTTTATGGAATCAAGTAGATAGCAGGATTAAGTTACCATGAATAGAAGATTTTTTAAAAAGTGAATTCAAAAGACTGCATTCCAGTGCAGCAACATTTATTTTTTTCTAGTGCAGGTTAATAAATTCATTAGATTAGATTACATAACAGTGTGGAAACAGGCCCTTCGGCCCAACAAGTCCACACCGACCCGCCGAAGCGCAACCCACCCATACCCCTACATTTACCCCTTACCTAACACTATGGGCAATTTAGCATGGCCAATCCACCTGACCTGCACATCTTTTGGACTGTGGGAGGAAACCGGAGCACCCAGAGGAAACCCACGCAGACACGGGGAGAACGTGCAAACTCCACACAGTCAGTCGCCTGAGGTGGGAATTGAACCCGGGTCTCCGGCGCTGTGAGACGGCAGTGCCAACCACTGTGCCACCATGCCGCCCACAAAAGTCATAAATGTGTTTGAACCTATTTGAAGGCTCATGTTTGTTTATGCATCAAAATCTCAGAAATCCATTAAAGTAGAACTGGAACTGATCGGTTGATGGATATTAAGGAAATCTCCCAATGCATGTAACTTACTGATGTTTAAAATATATCCTTGAAACCTTTCAATTCATTTTACATTGGTTTGGGTATAAGCAAGTATGATCCTTCGCATAGAATGGAATGGCAGAACCTCTAGACTGTTGCTCAAACAAATGCTGCGTTAAGATCTGTAAATATATTCCTATTGTAGGTGGAATGAAGGAAACATTCAGTGAGACCGTCTTCTTGATGTTATCCTTCCATTTTGAACCTAATATGTTTTCTCAGTTGGACTAAGTCACTGAACAAGTGAACCCATTTCCATCGTTTCAATCACATTTTATGTATTACACGTGCTTAAGAGTTGGTTTGAGCTCAAATGGGATGTCCAGCATGTTTTCTTGACTCTGTGTCTTTGTATGGGTTAAAATGACTATCTACTCAGAAGTACCATTAAGAGTATATTGATAAATAACACATTCCTATCTGACACATGTTGAGCTAGTTTATGATGATAGCAATTTAGAACAATTTTTAGCTTTCTCTCAAAGCAGAATGAAGTTGTCCTTACACTTCCTTTCAACTCTACACATTATTAATTTCAATGCCTGTATTTAGAATGAAAATTGCATATGCAGAATGATTCCCACATTGTGCAGGAATTTCACTGCTATCACCAGTTGCAGGAAGCTATAAATCCATCAAGGCCTTGTTCCTTCCTATCTCTGTAGCATCCCGCACCCCCGAGCTCTGAAATCCTCAAAAACATTTCCATTACTTAAAAAAACGAAAGAACTGCGGATGCTGCAAATTAGAGACAAATATAGAAATTACTGGAAAAGCTCAGCAAGTCTGGGAGCATCTATGGAGAGAAATCAAAGTTAAAGTTTTGGGTCATAGAGTCATAGACATGTACGGCATGGAAACAGATACTTTGGTCCAACTCATCCATGCCAACCAGAGATCCTAAATTAACCTCGTCCCATTTGTCAGCACTTGACCCATGTCCCTCTAAACCCTTCCTACTCTTAAACCCATCCAGATGCCTTTTATGGAAGTTATTATGGCAGTAATGGAGTTAGTGTTGCAATGAATGCCCGGGATCATGTAACAGGGCTCCAGTAACAGATAATGGTCATGCATTGTGATAGGTTAGTTAAATCACTGGGAGATGAGCTAATGCTGAAGATGATGGTGCTGTAATGTGATAGGTTAGGTGTGCTGGAGGGAACCAGTGTGGCATACGATGATTAATTTAGAAGGATAAAGCAAGCCAGCATGATTAGGTATGCTAATGTTATCCAATAAGTGTGGGAAGAACAACTGTATATGTCGTAGAAGAACAAAGAGTTTGTGGGCAGTCAGGGAAGACATTTTTCTGACTGCCACAGCTTTGATTTTGCAAGATTAAAGTTTGATTTCATGAAGATTTTCTGTGTCTCCTGGTAATTTTTTATAGAACATTGAGTAATTCTTCCACAACAATTTTAAATGTTGCAATTGTACTAACCTCAACCACTTCCACTGACAGCTCATTCCATACATGCACCACCTTCTTCATGAAAAAGTTGCCCCTTAGGTCCCTTTTAAATCTTCCCCCCTCTCACCCTGAACCTATGCCCGCTAGTTCTGGACTCCCCCAACCTAAGGAAAATACCTTGTCTATTTACCCTATCCAGGCCCCTCAATGATTTTACAAACCTCTTATAAGGTCAGCCCTCAACCTCCAATGCTCCATGGAAAACAGCCCCAGCCTATTCAGTCTCTCCCTGTAGCTCAAACCCTCCAATCCTGGCACCATCCTTGCAAATCTTTTCTGAACCTTTTTCTAGTTTCACAACAATGTTCCTATGGGAGGGACACCAGAATTGTGATCTCTCCTGAGAGTGTTTTGAGAAAGGGTCGCTTGATCTGAAACGTTAATTCTGATTCTCTCCACAGATGATACCAGACCTGCTGAGCTTTTCCAGCAATTTCTGTTTTTGTCTGTCATTACTTAAACGCTCGCCTCTCTACATCCCATTCACGGCTGTGCTTTCCTCCATCTGGGCTGTATAACTTCCCTAAACCTCTTGTATTTCTCTCCATTTCCTTTTTTAAGTCTTTCTTAAAGCCTACCTCCATGATTAAGCTTTTGGTCTCTGCTAACGTCTCCTCCTTTAGTTCAGTGCCCCATAGTTTCCAATTACATTTTGACAGAGAACTACACTGGATTACTTTTTACAATAAGGTTCTGGGTAAAGGTTGATTAAAAGAATATTAGCAATGATAATATTTGCAAATAAATTACTGTTCAAAGTCAACTGAAATCCATATGTCTCTGACAATAGGCTGCTGGTCTTAATTTCTTGAACATATATTTCCAGTAGTTAAATTCAAATATTCTAATGTTTTCAAATAATATTCTTAAAAATCCTAATATTCTCTTTTAGTCTTCAGAGTTTCATCTTCAAATGTTGAGAGACATTGACAGAGCCTTATCCTTATGTAGATAACATCCTGATTCTGAAACTGCAGTTGGGTAGCTGGGTTGGAGAGTAGGTGCCACAGTGATTCAACTCAATCTGACGCTCACAGTCAATTTATGAATGCATCTCCCTTTAGAAATTCAGGATGATTGATTTAACCCTTAAAATAGAAAGACATTTACCGAATAATAATATTCCCAATCCCAGGGTGACAACCACATTGGTAAAAGTTGAAAGCTTTTTCAGACTATCCTCCCTCTGGAAGAAGCTACCACCTACAGCTGGAAATTGTGGTATTATTGCACCGTCAAACTCATGAACAGCATTTTGTTTCCAAGCTCAGTACAAAATGTTCAGCTGTAATCAGAGTTACAGCAATTAGGCTGCAAATTTATTTCTTTGTCACAATCTCACCTGCACTCTCACAGTAAAATATTATGATCCTTTTTGGGTATTTCTTGTGCTTTATTGAAAATTAGGAACTAATGGTGGGTAGTAAACATAAATGGGAAAAAATTACTGTATCTACTGATTACCTAAATGCAGAAAGCCAAGGGCAGCTGTTTATACATATACCTCAGGAGCTTCTTAATTCAAATAAGCAATGTATTAAGAGAATTTAACATGGCCTGTGTTTAACTATCTTGCTCTACAAATTAGTGATAAAAGTATTTATGTCTATTCAGAAGATAAATGCCTAAGATTGTCTGTGCTTTTAATTTGGATACAGTACTCTGCTGTTCAGTCATGTGGGATTATGTAAATCTACAGAATTGTCAACTAGAGCCTAGCACTACACAAAGAAAGGAATAAAGCTGAAAACAAGGAAGGCATTCAGCCTATTTTAACTCATAAAATCTATTATATGTATGACGGAACTAATCTCCACTAACTAATGTTTTAATCGGGTGCTGCCCCCAATTCTCCTTTCTATACTGGGTTTAAGGGTTGTTTTATTAATAATGGTAGAGGGTACATTACAAGTGAGCATTATCAAGATGAGGCGATTGTTTTAACAGAAAGATGTGCTATATTTCATCATAGTAGGATATACAAGATAGATTGGTCAGTTAGATAGAATTACTCCCAAAAGCCAGGGATGATATGTCTGTCCCTATCAGGATCTCAACATACACAATGCCTTTCCCCACGCACAACTGCATGACAACATCAAACTGGTGGAGTCTAACACAATTTCTAATATTAACCCTTTCAGAATTACTACCTCATACAAAATATTGCCCCCGCACCCCCCCCCCCCCCCCCCCCCCACCACAATCCCTAGCCTTTTCCTCCTTATCATTAACACTTAGAAATGTAGTTACGTACCTGAATATATATTTGCCAACTCATGATGTCACACACTTTGGCGGTCTGGAGGCTACACAATTCTTCCAGAAAAGGCTGTTTACCAACTTGAAAGCTTGGTAGGTCTTTGATGTGAAGAATATTGACTTTTATTTACCTGATGAAGGAGTGTCACTCCAAAAGCTTATGATTTCAATAAACCTGTTGGACTGTAACCTGGTGTCATGTGACTTCTGACTTCTATTCTGCAGTAGGCTTAGGGTTAACCTTAACCCATCTGTAGATCATTTCTACACTTGAGGATCTTCTGTCTTTCAAATATCCTTCATGGAGGATGCCATTCCTGCTAAATTTAGTAGTTGGTTCATTACCTTATGTGGAAGACCCTTAATTTCCTGAATTCCCTTTGCAACAGAATTCTTCCCTGCTAGCTCAAATGATTGTCCCATTTTATCATCTGGGAGATTTTAAATCTCTTGAATATCCTATCATGGAAGATGTTGCTTTGTTGGAACAAGTCGTCTTCCTAGCAAATGGACATTTTCACATTCTAAGCCATTGTACTTGGAGTGTTGCTTACTTTGTGTTATCTCTTTAACTTGCACTGATAATTCTTCTTTGAACAATGAAGGATAGAGCTATTGCTCTTTGTTGTTTCATAGAATGGTTTCATAGAATCCCTACAGTGTGGAAACTGGCCATTCAGCACAAGTTCACATCGACCCTCCGAAGAGTACCCCACCCCAGACCCATTTCTCTACCCTATTACCGTGCATTTCCTATGACTAATGCACCTAACCTACTCATCCCTGAATGCTATGGGCAACTTAGCATGGCCAATTCCCCTAACCTGCACATCTTTGCACTGTGGATGGAGCACCCAGAGGATGCAGACACAGGGAAAATCCACACAGACAGTCGCCTGAGGTGCTGATGCTGCGAGGCAGCGGTGCTAGCCACTGAGCCACTGTGCTGCATTGTCTGACAATGAAGTTGGCTGTATCAGTTTGTTCAGCAGACTATTCTGCTGTCTGAACAGCTTCAGCAAAAGATCCCTCAATACATTTGAGTGGTTTCTACAGGTCTTTCTTGTCCTCAATATTTACTTCTTCTGCCAAACCTTGTTAGCTTTTGAGTTCTGAAGCTTTCTTGGTAATGATAGGAATGAAAAACATTTCCACCAGTTTTATAAAGTCAAGACTTCCTTCCTATTGACAATATGAATTAATTAATTACAGAAATAATTTCAGTGGGTTATTTCTTAGAGTCACAGACATACAGCACGGAAACATACCCTCCAGTCCAACCAGTCCATGCTGATCATAATCCCAAACTAAACTAGTCCCACCTGCCTGAACTTGGCCCATATCCCTCCAAACATTTCTTATTCATGTACCCATCCAAATGTCTTTTAACTGTACCTGCCTCTCTCATTTACTTTTGAAGTTCATTCCACAGTCTTTGTATAATAAAAAAAGACCCTCATGTCTTTACACATCTTTCTCCTCTCATCGAAGAATATGTCCCCTAGTTTTGAAATCCCTACCCCAGGGAAACATCATCTTCCATTCACCTTACCTACAACCCTTATTATTTTGTAAACCTCTATAAGCTCACCCCTCAACCTCCTATGCTCCAGTGAAAAACGTCCTAGCCTATCCAGTCTCTCCCTATAAATCAAACCCGCCATTGCCAGCAACATACTAGGAAATCTCTCCAGCTTAAATAATATCCTTCCTATAACTGAGAGACTAGAACTGTAAACAGTACTCCAGAAGAAGCCTAACCAACATCCTGTACAACCTCGACATAATGTCCCAGTTTCTATTCTCAAAGGTCTGAGCAATGAAAGCAAATGTGCTAAATGCCTTTTTGTGTTCCCCATGAGTCAAAGAAGCCTAAAGAATCTCACTTTTGGTTTCTTCCTGGATTGAGTGTTTCCACAAAACAAGTGAACGTTTTGTTTGCTACCTGAAGGATGTTGAGGTCACGGCGTACATGTGGGCTCAAAAGAGAAGCATTCATTGTGAATTATGAATTCATTTTCAACTCTCAGGATCTCACTGCAACTCTCATTCTCATTGCAAAGTTTAACATGGCATACCTTTACTCTCGACAGTCACTCCAACTGGAACATATGGTTTTATCTCTGGAGGCTGCAACATCTGCTCTCCAGCTATGGTGTTTGATCTGATAGAACAGTGGCACTCACCCTTGCATCAAGCCAAAGGTTAATGAGCTGCCCATTAATATAAAGAAGTTCTGTCAAAATCAAGTCAGTTGAATCAATGTCTTGAGTATTTGTTCCCAGTGCTGGTGGTGGTGACCTGTAACCATGATGTAGAATTTTATCTCGAGCGGGGTATTGACTTGATGAGTCACGGACACGTCATTGTGTTGGCTAATATATAATATATGTACATATCAGGAGCAGTAATAAACAGTGAGTCATACAGAAACAGACCCTTCAATCCAACTAATCCATGCCAACCATAATCTCAAATTAAACTAGTCCCAGCTGCCCAGGCTTGGTCCAGGTCCCTACTAACATTTCCTACACATGCACTTATCTAAATGACTTTGAAGCATCGGTTCAATCTTTTAGAATGACCTCACTGACATTGAGTTCTTACTTATGGTAGCGAACATCAGTGCGTCATGATCCAAGTGGCACCAGTTAACATGGAGTCTTATCCTCTTTATACTCTTTTTTTTGTTTCAAAACTATACTTTATTCATTTTAAAAATCATGTATAAATACATTATAATGGTTATAAATCAATTCTGTACAGTTTTTGATGAGAAACAAAGAACAAATCTTGATGTCCTCATGGGTCATGCTATGATATGGTGATGATGACATGAGCCTGTCTCTTAAAGGTACACTGCCTACTAACTGTGAAACACAGCACCACATTTAACCAATTAGCAACTATAAGCATGTTGCTTTTTGCTACTCTGAAACTATGTCCTACTACACATCTTCTAGAAATGACTTAGACTTTCACAGATATAATATGGCTTTCACATTCGTTTAACATAGCTGCGCATTGTGAGTGCCTTTGGTTTTTATTTGATTTCTCAGTGGCATCGACACTGACTGGCAGTATCTGCTGCTTTGCATACACTTTGTATTGTCTTGTGATGTGGGTGACTGTCGAGTGTTTTGAAAATGGAAATGTGCTGTTACTTTCCTGTGCTTTTCCTCTCAGGACTTATCTGCAAGTCTTGCTAATTGCTGCCACTAGCTTTCTTGCCATTTCAAGAGATTTGTTTGTTCTTACATTAAAGTAGTTATTAAACATTTGAATAACTTCAAAAGTATGTGTGCCTTCTTTTCTTTTTGAAATTATTTATAACATCAACTCCTCCAGGTACTATTGAGTACAATAGTGTATTGAGTTATTTCAGCTGTGAGTAAGTATTTAATTTTAAAACATTGCAGAAGGACTGTTTCTCTGTGAGATCCAACCCAGTTTTCTGGTCTGCTCATCTTTGACATTCAATCTTTGTGGTGGTATTATTTCTCCTACCATCTCATTCATTCTTGTTCCTGTAATCTCTTTAAAATCTGCAACGTCTCAGGCAGTTTGTAATCTGCTCCCTTTTAAGTTTTTAATCTTGCATTAAATCAACACTTTTTTTTCTAATCTTCTGGCTCCAAGATTTGATAATTCTGCACTAGAACAATCCTCTCATTGTCCTCGAGGGGTTTACAAGCTTTTAAACTCTGTTATATAAATGTTTTATTATTACTGTCTAATAAAGCTTCCCATTCTCTATTAAAGCAATGTTGTCGTATTTTATTTTTCAACTTTTAAATGTTGTCAAATAGCAATCTGTACCTCTGTATTGTTTATTAAGGGCATTCCTGCTTTTTTGCAATCAAATGGTAGTTTCCAACCTCCTGTAGCTTGGATGGTTGATGTAGATTATGACCACTAAGCCTCATTTCTGTATTGGTCTGCTTGGATTAGAGTGGCTGAGAATGAACTATCAGTGAGACTTAACAACAGGCTTCATTTGATAGTGTGATTATAATAATTATCACAAATTATATTGGCTCGTTAGAATCACTAAAATTATTAGGAGACAGGGATGCATATTTGATTCCATCATGATCTTGAGCTGAACTTCTCTTTTTTCAGGGATAAAGTGAAGGCTGCAGATGCTGGAGGTCAGAATCAAGTGTGTGGTGCTGGAAAAAGCACAGCCGGTCAGGCAGCATCCGAGGAACAGAAATCCTGATGAAGGGCTTTGGCCCAAAACATCGACTCTCCTGCTCCTCAGGTGCTGCCTGATCTGCTGTGTTTTTCCAGCACCACACTCCCAACCCCTCTCTTTTTTTTCACCCAAGGCTGTACAATATCACCAGATCAAGGTGAAAGAAATGTCACCTCTAACATTGTCCCTTTCAAAGCCATTACCTTAAACAACAATCACATTCAGAAAGCATGTGCTTTTAAACCCCCTCCAACATCTCCACACACCCATTATAAATTTTAATTATTTCTTAACCAGTTGCAGGATTCTTTTGTTTCCAGTACTTTACATGGGAGTCTGCTTCATACATTGATTGTTCTTTATAAGAAGAGTAATTTCCTGGTATCAGTCCTAAGGTTAAGTTTTCTCAAAGAGCGGGAAAAGCCAAGGACACCCCAAACTAGGGCCCTTGTGGTAGTCTAAACCAGAACTTCCAGGTTCAAGTCTCACCTGCTCCAGAAGTGTATGGTAACATCTCTGAACAGGTTGTTTAAAACTAACTACCTTAAACTTGCTTATTAACTGTGACTGATGACATTTAAGATCGTCCGACAGAAATCCATCCCTGTCACCAGTACATAAATGTTTCCCTTCTTTTGATGAGCAGAATATAATTTAATTAATATCTGAGCATAGTAATATAAAGGTTTGTTGCTCCTCCAACTTCTTTTCTGCTTTGTCTATATCCCTGACCTGTAAAGGCCATAAAGGGAACTGGTAGTTAACATTTTTAAAATTTGTTCACGGGATTTGAGGGTCGCTCGGCCAGCATAACCTAACTGCCCAGAGGGCAGTAATGAGTCGACCGTATTGCTGTGCGTCTGGTGCCACATGTAGACCAGCAGATTTCCTTCCTTAAGGACATTGAGGATGGGTTCTTTTTATGGCAATTGACCATTTCTGCATGGTCACCATTAGGCTAGCTCTTTAATTGCATATTTCTTTTGAATTCAAACTTCATTAATTGTCACGGTAAGATTCGAAGCCTGTTCTGCAGACATTAACGCATGGTTGTGGATGACCAGTGACATGACCTTAGTTGTCTGAATGACTGGTTTGCAATGCAGAACGTTGCCAACAGCATAGGTTCAATTCCTGCACTAGTTGAAGCTACCATGAAGGACACTCCTTCTCAATCTCTCCACCCCACCACCACCTCACCTGAACGCATGATGACCCTTATGTTAAATCATCACCAGTCACTCCTATCTTTACTAGGAGAGCAGCATATGATCTGGTAGGACTATTGTGACTTTAGCTTTTAAAGCTCCACCTCCCCAATATTTTAGTATTGTCAGGTTGAAACACTTCTATTCCTACATTAATTTACGGTTCTTGTATTATAAAAGCAACAATTTTCATGGCATAAAGTGCTCTGAAACACATCACAGAACTTAAAATTGCACCTTGCCACAAAACGTGAAGTTCGGGCAATAAATATTAAGTTGCTTCTGAAAAAAGGAGTGAGAGAAGGGGAAGTTAACAAGGAATGTCCTCAGCTTATGGCTACCATTGAAGGTGCAATCAATTCAATCGCGGTATTCAAGTGACCTGACTTAGAGGAGCACTCATACCTTAGAGTGGTGTTGAACTGGAGAAGGTTAGGATTGAATTTCCTCCAGTCTATCATGGCATGAAACATGGTCATTTAATCACAGGAGAGGCCTGGTCAGAATCCCAGTAGTGGCAAATCCTCCTCCAGTTAATTCGGAATATGAAGGTGGATTCCCACCTGGATGAACAAGGACTCATGACTTTTATTTTAATTAAATCAACAGGTTGAGGGCATCATTGGTTACACCAGCATTTATTTCCCTTTCCTAATTGTCCAGAAAGCAGGTAAGAGTCAACCACATTGTAGTGGGTCTGGGGTCACGTGTAGCTAAGGACAACTCTGTCCTTCCTTAAAGGACATTAGTGAACCAGGTGGGTTTTTCTGACAATTGGTAATGGATTCATGGTCATCATTAGGTCCTTAATTCCAGTTTTTTTTCAAAATTCAAATTCCATCATCTACTGTGGTGAGATTTGAACCCAGGTTCCCAGAGCATTACCTGGGTCTCCAGATTAACAGTCCAGTGACAATATCAAAGTCTGTCACCTCCCCAACAGTGATGGATGTAAATTAAGTTTAATAATGAGCCAATTGAAACCCATTATTGCTGAGTCCAGTGTAATTCAGAATCCTCGCTCACCCCTTTTGGTCTTTGATTCCCTCACTGATCCTAGACCTCCAGTTGATGCATTACAACAGCTGCCACCACTCCCAGTGGCACAGGCAGCAGTGAGGAGCTGCCAGTCAAGTTCAGCAAATAGCATTCTCATCCCTGAGATCTTGCAACCAGGGGGAAGGTCCAATAGTGGGCCATCTAAGTTCCTGAAGGATTGTCCTCAACGCTCTCCAACTCCTCAGAAGTGACGGAGTTCAATGTCTGTTTTGGAGGCTAATAAACCACTGTCAGGTCAAATCAATACTCAAGGCTCTTGTGCATTTGCAAACAATGATAAGACTTTTAAAATAAGACATCACTTGACTGGGAAACAAGATAGGTCAGTGACCACTGGTGACTTGGTGCAAGTGAGGAAGCATACAGCAAACTTTATGGATGGTAGAATGAGCCAGTTTCATCAGGATTGTGGTCAAAAAGCAGAGTCTCAAGATAAAGCCTTGAGTGTGGGCTTTTCCCCAGCAGATGGGCTGAGATGAAGAATGGTCATCAATGATACTCAGTTGGAAATCTGTGACTTTATGTCATGATTATTTGGTTACCAACCTTAGTGTCACATTTGCTCCCAAAATAAGTTGGAGATGGGTAAGTAGTTTGCGAAGACAATAGGTGACGATTTCTTTTTATTTGTTCATGAGATGTGGACATTAGTGGCTGGACCAGCATTTATGCCCATCTGTAATTGTCCAGAGGGCAGTTAAATGTCAACCACATTACAAATGACTGATATATAGGAAAGAGGGACACCCCTTGAGAGGGAGAACTGATATTAATATCGAGTAACAAGGGGACTTGAGGGGTGGTTGGGAGATCAGTGGGAAGCAGGGGCTCCGGTCCTGTGAATGAACATGCTTGAGGGTTGAGCTTGGAGACGGGAGGGGAAGTCATATTGAGACTACAGCAAGAAGCAATTTTCAGCCAAGGTAAGGGGAAATCTTTAAAGGAATTTTGGCCTACGGGGCAGTGGTAGGTAGAAAAATAGCAAAGGCAGTCTGGCAGCCCCAATCTTAATGATAAAGAAGTTGATTAGTGTTTTGCACTTCATGTTGGAGGTGAAGGTGAAGGTGAAGGTGGTGGAGGTTCCTTTGTATTTCGGGAATATCCTGCAATTAGCAGCATTTTTAGCAGACAATGTTACTATAAGTGCAAGTGCAGAAAATGAATACAATCTAATAGTCTTCATCATTAAGGGATAAGGGAGAGGAACAGAGTGAATGGAGAATAATTCTTCTCGAATCTTTATTTTGGAAGGTGTTTAGTTTCTATTTGACTGTCTGTGAGAGAGTTTCATGTACCTGAGCCTCGTACAATAGACAATGTGAAAGATCAACAGTTGGCAATAAGGTGGAACAAGATGAAAGCCGAGATTCTGAAACACACTGAACAAGTGTTGAGTATTAGCTGACTGAAGAAAATGACTGGTACAGACACATTGAGAAGGGCGTGCCTGCTTGCAATGGGAAGGACGTAGTTGCCTAATGGCTTCACAGTGATGCTCTGAAGCAGTCAGCCAAGGGAAGACCACATGCAAGGTTAAGGTGAAGATCGCCAATGGGAGAGTTCACCATCTTACATCAACTAAATCTTAGCCCTTTTGAGATTGCAGTGGAATTTAGTTTTGTTCCTCCATTTATATACAGCTGATTTGCATTGTTTTCCATTTCAAAGTATCCTGTGAGTAGCAGTTGCCATGGACCTTCAGTGGACAAAGTGGAATATTGATGCCTGAACTGTCATACAATTTTCTAATCGACATTGCAATAGCTACTGTTAGTTTCCATAGATCAATTCACCACTACAATGCAGTCCTGCATTCCAAGACATGTTGGCTCAGTTCTGCATGGAGTGAGAGCTATTACCAATGGTTATAGACTCCGGGTCATCACAGGCAGGTGACACTTGCTTCGTCCCAAGGATAATTTGTTGAGTAGACGCAGTGTTGTCTTGGGGACAAACGTGTTAATAAACAGGTGCAGAGGACTACAAGAGCCAAGTTAAAAGTATCCCGTGGCAGGGAAACAGTACTGTGCAAAAACAGTGTTGCGAGGGTTTATAATTGCTGATATAGATAGAAGCAGCAGCCTGGGTAAATGAAAGGCCCCCAGTGATGAGCGACAAACCAACATTTTGCATCGACGGTGTACTTTTCAAAATGCCCCGGTGGTATCGGGTTCTTGCCTTCCTCAGCAGTTGTAACTCCTGGTGTCCTGTTGCTTGTTGAACCTGGAGGTGCTCTGGACCCAGGCCAGACTCCTTCTAATGAATAGGATACTGCAGCTGGCTGTTTAAAAGCTGACAGAGTTTAATGTGGAGCCTAATGGAAGGAAACGATTTTCAAAGCAATATGAGCAATTCAGATACTGAAACAGAGTTCGAGAACAGTTCTTCAGAATACACTGATGAAGAAACAGATGGGGAGATATCCGAGTTAGTGAATTTATTTTCCTTAAAATGCATCTGTTTGGCTGAATTGTACCCTGTTGGTTTCTTCTTAGGAAAGTATTACTGAGTTTTAAATTAACTTTAGGTTTCTCACAATGTAAGTGCAGTTGCTAACTAAAGGGAATGAGAAGCCATTGAAATCAAATGTGTTGACAAATCAACCCAGAAACCACAAACCAACTAATGTAAGAGGGTAAATATTTTTGAGAAGATTCTAAAACTGATTTAAGTTCATCTGAGATGTCAACCATAATATTTGGCTCTCAGTGCAGTTCATTTGATTGTAAAATCATCTAATATCAACAAGACTTGCGTGTTAAATCATTAATGAGTGTTGGGACTGTAACAGCATATGAATTTAGGATTTGTTCATGTATTTATATTGTTCAAGCAATAACAATGTCCTGGATTAATGTGTTATGTTAACAGGGGATCTGTATTTATTATTGCATGTTTTAAATATTCTGTTTATCTAACAAAAAATACTGATTGGAAATTGTGGTTAACTGTGGGAAAGATATTGTTTATGAATTGTTTCTTAATAGCAACTAACTTGATCTCTTTCTGAAAGTTGCAAACTTTAATGGAAATGAAAGAGTATCTCTGCTGTAGGGACAAGCTCATCCAGCTCCGCCTACCCTCCCACCATAACAAAAGACACTGAAGTCATGTGGGCAGCTGTGTTTTTAAAGGGACACCATCATCACTATCAAAATGACTTCCTTGTAATGTAATTTCAGTTATTTTGGATTGGCTCAAAGAGCCATTTCTCACTATCTCTGTAATTGCTGTTTCTTTGACAATTGTGATCCATTTCAATTGGATCTCCATCGTTTTTAAGTGTTTGGAGAAAATTATTCTTAACAGCCTTGAAGTATCACACTTCTTGGACAGCCTGCAAAAAAATTCAGAGTTACACAGTCATGAGTTAAAGGAGATGATGTTTTTTTCAAGCAGAAAAATTTCAAGCAGAATGTTCAACCAGAGAACTAAGTTTTATTTCCCAACTTAGAAGGATGTGATAGAGTCTAGACTTATACAGCATGGAAATAGACCCTTCAGTCCAACTAGTCCATGCCGACTATAACCCCAAACTAAACTACTCTCACCTGCCTATGTTTGGCCCATAGCTCTCCTAACATTTTTTTATTCATGTACTCATCCAAATATCTTTTAAACTTGTAACTGTACCCACATCCATCACCTCCTCTGGAAGTTCATTCCACACACCAACCACTCTCTGTGTAAAAAAGTTGTCCTTCATATCTTTTTCAAATCTTTCTCCTCTCACCTTAAAAATATGTCCCCTAGTCTTGAAAGTCCCCAAAAAGGAAAATACACCCGACATTCATGATATCCATGCCCCTCATGGTTTTATAAACCTCGATAAGGTCACCCCTCAACTCCGATGCTCCAGTGGAAAAAAGTCCCAGCATGCCTAGCCTCTCCTGATAACTCAAACCCTTCAATCCTGGCAACACCCTGGTAAATCTTTTCTGAACCCTCTCCGGTTTAATAAGATCCTTCCTAAGTTGGGTCACGTAGAACTGCACAGAAAACTCCAGAAGAGGCCTCACCCAATGTCCTGTATAATCTTAACATGCCATCCCAACTTTAACAATCCTGAGCGCAGTAATAGTTACACAAACATATAGTTTAAAATAATCAGTTGGGCTGCCACTGATTTATACTTTCCAGAAACAACATACATTCATTTTCAGGAAACAATTTGCAAACAATCTGAATATGTTCACATCTTGTGCTTCTTTTGAATCATCTTGGAACTGAGGGAGCTTAAGAAAACAATTAAACACAGAGCAATTAAGTGGTGCTATATGGTGTTTTGAGAACTGAGTATGCCAATGAGCCAAGAACCAGAATGACATTACAGGACCACGAGGGTGAAACAGCAGCATGGCGTTATCAATTTATTTCTTAAGTTAACCTGGTTGTGATTTTTCAAGTCAATTGAACCTGTGTTGCTTGCCTACCCAATATGAGAGGCAATTCTGTGTCAAGGAAATAAACATGAAAATACAACAGGTTTAAGTCTCTATATGGATTGGTAGTTAAACTGGCATTGAGCAGCTATGTCTAAGGTCGTGGCCAGTAATGGGTTCGAAACTCTTCAAGTTGACCTTGTTCTGTGACTCACATCATACTCCTCCCTTATTGTGCAGTTTATTCTGATTTACAAGTTACAGATACTGTATATATGTACCCCTTGTTTTCTCCGCATCCCCTCAGTGTCCTAATGACCTCTTCCTTTCAGATATCCTAGAAAAACCACCTAGCCAGGCAAAAGTGGAAGAGAGGGAGTTGTTAAAGAAAGCTGTCATTCACATTTGCAGCTGCCAGTTCAAATACTGACACTGTATGGGACATTAGAGGAGAGCTTGGAACTGGGATTCACATCTGGCAAGACTTTGTATGTAGGTGTGCCCTGTGGTCAGGGCAGGGGCAAGGTTAGCAGAGACTGTAGAAGTTGGCATTAATTCTGGTACAGAGACCTCAGATCAACACTTCAGTAATGCAGCCTCAGAAAAAGGCTCATAGGTCAACATGCTAAAATGCTTGATGCATTGAGAAAAACTTTGTGAAAGTCAAAGGCCCACTCAAGGACCTTGGCAGAGCCTGGCACCACCTCTGCATGGGGATTGTGCAGGTGCCCAAACTCCCAGCTTGGGGGAATGCCATCCAACTCTGTAAGAAGGCTTGCCAACCTGACTGTGCCACCGGAAGTCTCAGTTCCGCCTGAGGAGAAGGTATCCTCAGGAGTGCTGCAATGGAGTGCTGCTCAAAGTGAAATTGAGGCTGCTGTGGAATGGAAGCGTCTGTTGGCTCTGATAGTATTCCAATAATCAGTGCTCCTGAACAGGACTGGGATTGATTCGGCACCAGCCTAGGTGAATGAGAGCAGCTCCATGGAACAAACCCACTGTCATCCCTTAGTTGGAAAGCACTCATCTTCCTCATGGTTCCACTCCATTCATGCCCCTGCCATTAGGTGTCAGCCAACCAGCCCAGTCTGCTACCACCTCTGTGCCAAGTGGATGCAAACCAACCTCAGGCCTTCTAATGCCACAGCTGTTTGAGGGCATCCTGTGCCATTATCTGCAGTCTTCCCATCTGTCACACTGGTCCCTGCAGATATCTGCAACATAAACTCATAGAGTCATACAGCACAGAAAAGATCCTTTGATCCAACCAGTCCATGCTGAACATAATCTCAAACTAAACTAGCCTCATCTGCTTGTCACTGGCCCATATCCCTCTAAACCTTTCCTCTTTATGTACTTATCCAAATGTGTTTTAAACATGGTAACTATACCCATATCCACCACTTCTTCAAGGAGTTCATTCCACACACGAACCACCCTCTTTGTAAATAATTCGCCCCTCATGTCTGTTTTGAATCTCTCTACTCTCCCCTTAAAAATGTGCCCCCTCGTCTTGAAATCACCCATCCTAGGGAAAGGATAACTACCATTAACCCTATCTATACGCCTCATTAATTTATAAACTTCTGTAAGGTTGTCTCCCTCCTCCCAAGCTCCAGTAAAAGCTCCAGCTTATCTAGCTTTTCTTTATAACTCCAACCATCCATACCAAACAACATCTGGGTAATTGTCTTCTGAATCCTCTCCATCTTAATAATACCCTTCCTATAACTGGGTGACCAGAACTGGATACAGTCTTCCAGAAGAGGCCTCACCAGTAAAATCACAACATGGCATCCCAACTCCCGTACTCAAAAGACTGAGCAATGAAGGCAAATGTGCAAAATGCTTTTTTAACCACTTTGTCTATATGTAATGCAAACTTCAAAGTGAGTAAATTAAACAAAACTCTAACTACATGTCAGATGTTGCGATGGCCAGAGAGAAGCAGTTAGCAACCCAACTGCCAGTAACTGATGAATCTTTAACTCTGCTGCTGGTGGAGGGTCCTTTTAACCTCTGAGCACATGCAAAATTAGGAAAGGATGTAGCTGGAGCGTTGAGTTCTAAAAAGGCTCATATCAGTGTTGCGCACGATTGATCTTACGATATGCTCGTTCCGTGTACTCTTGTGGGGACTTGCTGTGCAAGTAAAAGACCTTACTGTCATGTCACCCTGACATAACTCACTCGACCAGTTTGCTGAGATGCCATTTTGGAACTTCAGGGTACTCATAACACAGTCAACAGACGGGCACTTCTGCACCCAGTTTCCTACCTTCCTGATCTTCCAAATTCTGGAGGAATGCAGCAAAATACGAAGGTGGACATTAGAAGATCAGAAGTGAAAGTGAGAAGGTCAGGACTTTGGAAAAGGCAGCCAATCAGAGTTGCCAATCTTTCAGTCTAGTCACATTGAGTATAATCATAAAACATGATATAGAAAACATTGATTGACAGGTAAAATGATTCCATTACGAGGACATCTTTAACTTCCATGGAAAGTTTGTGAAAGTTCCTTCCAATCTCCCACCCAGTATAAGTGAGACGTGACAGATGACTGGTAGTTAGGAGAAGAATGTTGGGTAGCAGAAAGCCCAGCCACTGAGGCCCAATACGCTAACAATGCATAGATCCAAACTGCTCGAGTGACTATGTGTGGAGATAAAAGTATTTTTATGAATAAAGCTAATTTGTGAAATGAATAAAAAATGGTCATAAGAGTGGGAAGTGAGTGGACTTTGAGATTGTGGTGTACTCCTTGTCCTTCTCCCATCTGAAACATTAAAAAATTGAGGACACCTTCCTATTGTGCCTCTTCCAATCCTCACTGCATTTCCAGGCAGATTGGCACACTGTGGGATCCTGAGCTGTTTTCCTCACTCGGGCATCTGGAGAACATACCAAACTTGGCCAACTGGCATCATTCCAGTCTGTTCAGTATATCTAAGCAAGATCCTGCCAGTTTTGTTGCGTCTGTCCATCACCTGCCCAGGAAAGTAGGTTAAAATGCATCAACAGTGACAGAGTGATCTGAGGGCAACTTTAACAGCTTGCCTGTCTGGTTTCCACTGGCAAGCATGGCTCACGTTACCCTGACTTAATGGAAAGAGAAGAATGGCTTTAACTTTCCAGTGACACTTCACAGATGCGGTCTGTCTATATTTATTTTCTTTTACAAACAGAGAGCAGCAAATGCAATAAATCAAATCCTACCTAAAATTAAATCAAAGCCTTTTGTAAGTGTGGTATTGTTGCCATCTTTACAGAGCTTTTCAGCAGTTCTGAGTCTGATGTTCTGATGCTCCTCTACCTCTGGTTACCACTCAGTATATACTGCTTGGTGTTCTTTCTGTGTAAAGGTTACGTAAAATAAGACAGATCTGATGTCCACCAGGTTCCCTGCCAAGTGTTGAAGTTTAGAGTTACCCTAAGCCGTTTGGCGGAAAGTATAGAGGGGATGTCAGAAGCAGGTTCTTTACACAGAGAGTTGTGGGAGCATGGAATGTGTTGCCAGCAGCAGTTGTGGAAGCGAGGTCATTGGGGATATTTAAGAGACTGCTGGACATGCATATGGTCACAGAAAATTGAGGGTTCGTACATTAGGTTTACCTGATATGAGGATCAATGGTCGGCACAATATTGTGGGCTGAAGGGCCTGTTCTGTGCTGTACTGTTCTATGTTCAATGTTCTATATTGCCTGTACTGTTAACAAACCTGAGTGATGTGTATAGACTTCATTTACACTCTACCCCTGTTTTCTTTTACAGAGAGGATGTGAGGACGGCTAATGTGATCGCAGCTGAAACAGTGACCTGTCTGGTGATTGATAGAGAGTAAGTACAACCAATCTTATCATTTCCACATTAATGTGAATCATGGCCTGTGTTGTTGCATAAGGCAGTTAGTACCTGTAAGGGTTGTATGACAATATAAGGTAAACTCCTTCCACCAGGATGTTGGCGGGCTCTTGTGGTGTGGTGATAGTGCCCCTTCCTCTGAGCCAGGAGATCCAAGTTCAAGCCTCACTTGCTCCAAAGGTGTGTAATAACATCTCCGAAAAGGTTGTTAAAAAATAATTATCAAGGACTGTTCTTGGGGGAAGTTAACCAATTCTGTGTCTGTGACCATGTTAGTACGAGAGATTACTTCAGTAGCAGTGATGTGTGCATTGAGTCTGATAGTTTTACAAGAGATTATCTTGTTTCTCAGCTGTGGTTCAAATACTATGAATTAGTAAGTAGCAAACCTTTCATGTTTTCAAGATTGAGCCATCTTCTGCTGAAGAGTGGTGAGGATATTCTTCCCACCTTGGTATCAGTAACTTGGACAATACAAATAAGGATTAGGGCCAGTGAGTCTACCCAATGCATTTCAAATCGTTCAATTGAACATGACCACATTAGATAACATGTTGACAGTGAGGTGTGGTGGTGGAGTGGCAAACATGTTATTGTTAATCTATAAGACTTCATAGTTACATAGTAATAGCTCAATGCATTACTTCACCTCAAAGGTCAAATGACAGTGGCAAGCATTCATTCACAGCTACAAAGATAGTTCTATTGGGATACGTCTTGCCAGATAAATAGGGCAGTGCAGTGATGGAGGGCAATCATTATTGGAATGAAATTGGTTGGGTTCCACAATAGAAATGGCACCTGCATTGGTCAGGTGACCACTGAGCTGGTGTAGGTTGACTCGGAGGTGTGGCTGGCCATTACATACCATGAGGATTGTAGTTCTATCAGTCTTAACCTTCCTAGAAGCATTGCTGATGATTAACTATAACGATTGCAAATGCAGAAAATAAAGCTTTTACCAACTTGCTGGACAGTCATCGTGGGTGTTCATTCATCAATTTTGACATTTCGCTCTCTGTGTAGAATTGGATTTGCAATTTCATGGAGTCATTGTTAAATTTCAAAGATGTTGAAGATAACCTGAAGTAAAAGAACACATAAAATTTCAATTTGAGCCACCTAATCTCAACAGAATGATGTGTGACATATGATTCAACAGTAAATTGGACTAATTTAGGTCATTCCAAGAAATCCTGTTAATTGTTTCCTTGCTGTCACAATTTGGTCTTATTTCCTTTCTTCATAACACTTTAACAAAATAAGTTCTATGTTTGGATGTTGTGTTTAAAAGTGATTTCTTGATCGCTTTAAAAACAAAGTGTCAGCTCACTGGCTTTGAGTATCCATTTGGGTGAATTTGAGTGAACAGACTTGTGGAACTCACTCCTGGAACAGTGAAGAGTCAATATCCTAGCCTGGGGTTAACCAAATTCATTTCGTTCATGTTCGAATGTAGACTTGTGCAACTTCCATTCCAAATGGGAAATAGATCATGGATCAATGAACATGAAAGAAGACCACTGGGCCCATCAATACCAACACTTTGAAAGAGTTTTCCATTTGCTGCCACTCTCTCTTGCTCTTTCCCCATATTTTCTGCAAGTTTTTTTCAGGAAATAATCCAGTTGCTTTGTGAAAGTTAATGTTGAATGTCCACCATCCTGTCAGCAAAATTATAACTTGCTGCAGGGAACAGCCTCCTCATCTTCTGTACATTTCTTTTGACAATTATTTTCAGCCCATGTTCTCTGATAATGAACCTCTTTGCCAGTGTTAATCTTCACCAAACCTACTTGATCAAAGCTCTTCATAAGTTTGAACGTCTCAATCAAACCTTCCTCCAATCATCACAGAATGATCACAGCTAATCTCATCATTTCCCACTGAGACCCTTCACCCATGTTAATATTCTAGTCAATCTCCACTGCACCTTTTCTAAGGCCTTGATGTTTTCATGGAGTACGTCATCTATGCATGGATCCTGGGCAGAGAAAAAAGACAATATTAATGGTGGGACAGAGAAGTGGGACAGAGCAATAGCGGAGAACTTAGGTTCAGTAAAGACTGCAAGGTGAGGGTTTGAGGCTGGCATTCTGGAAGTGGAAATTCAGAAAAGTGAGAGTCATCAGCTTAGCAGTTTGAAGCGATCTGAAAGAACTGGAATTCAGAGAGCAAGTGTCAGCATGGATGAGTTAGACCGAAAGGTCTGTTTCTGTGCTGTACATCTCTATAACTCTAAGTGAATCAACCCCTATAAAGAGTGGAGCACATGGTTTAGTTAATCCCAGTTCTCCAGGGCAGATATTCGATTCAGCTAAGTAATCTATTTGCATGTGAAATGAGACATCTGGCCTCATGTTACCAAGCCAGGCTACCTTTGGAAAGATTGACGAAGTGCACTTGTGAAAGGCACAATGCAAAGTTCAGATCACAAGGGAGGCTTATTGTTACACCCTGGGTTATGTAATTGTATTGTTAGATTTGGGACTACACTCTTCAACATCAGATCCAGACCTTTTTTGGGAGTGACCAGCACAAGTATTGGGAAAGGATATTTTCAGCACACTTGATATGTATAAGCCTTGAACTCTTCCAGAAGCTTCCTGCTTGTGGGTAAGATATACTGTGACAGACAATAATGCAGAAGAGAAACGTACTACCCAGTGAGCCTCCCTCAGCCTACCATGAGTGTGCCATATAACATTGCAATGTCACTGCAGAAGGAAACTAGATGTCCCCCAAATTCAAGGTTCTTCACTTTCAGAAGTGGTCAGGTCAAAGTGTGCTCTGTGTGGTTCTGAAATCTCCTCTGGTCTGTATCCTTTATGCTACATGTAACCTTTTTGCTCTGTAACCTTTTCTGGTCTGTGACCTGTTGTTGGTGTAATTTGAACCTGTAATTTAACAGCAGATTATGAGGCCTCTGTTTGCCCTTCCTATTGAATCCCTGGCTTTACGAGATATCTATTACAGCCTCATTGACTGTGTGAGCTTGATAGAATGGGAAGCACATCAGAAAATCTATGTCCTACCTACAGTTCCCACATGAGTGACCAATGATGCTAGTGCTTTTTTTTGGCTTCATAAGATTGTTGTTTTCAACATCATGTTTTTTGTTTGTATATAAATGAAACCAATTTGTTTATTTTCCCTTTTTCTGCCTCACATAGTCCTTGTTTGCAGCCTCCCTGATCCAGTGTGCACATCATAACATATGTATGTACAAATAGATTCAAGAACAGCTTCTTCCCCAGACTTCTGAACAGATCTCTCAAGTTTTAAATTTAATATTGATCTCACTCTCTGTGCACCTTCTCTGCAGCTGTAACATTGTATTCCTCGCTGTGTTCTATTAACTTCATGAACATTGTATGGTATGATTTACCTGTACTGCACGCAAAATAAAACTTTTCATTGTCGCTAGGTACATGTGACAAAAAATCAAGTCAAATCAAATCAAGTGAAATCACTGATAGTGTCCTCGGTGTGTTCTTCTATTCTAAGAGTCTCTGCCAGCGCAGACCACTCCTACTCACCTAATACTCATTCACCCAAGTAACTCTGGGATTCAGAGCAAAAATCCTGACATATTTTTCCAGTGTGGCCTGTGGATTCTGAGGTCAACTTGGTTTTCTGAACCTAGAGGGAGAGAGGGAGTGCGAGAGAGAGACTGGAGATGTGGGTGGTGGTGAGGAGATTAAGGAAATGTAGGCAAATGTGTTGGAAGGAACTAATAAGTAGAAAATAAACACTCAGTATGAAGGAGATAGTTCAGCGATAGGAGCTGTAAAAACTATAAAATCTATGTGTAATCCTCTTTCTGTTAGACATTTTTTACATACTGTGTACACTAGCTCATAAATTTCCTTTCACCAAAATCAAACACAAACTCAAAAGTGACAATTCCCTTCAGTTACTGTGGTTACCTGTTAGTGTACATATATAATTTAACAGGTGTTAGTGTAGGACAGGGAAGTACTGTTGCGTTAATCTTTGCCATGAGCAAATATTTCTAAATTTCAATCTTCAACTTTTCCTCTCAGCCATTTTATTTCTTTTACCCGTTGCATCATTTTTGGTTTAAAGAATGATCACCACGAATCTCAGTCAGGAAAATATCTTGGGATGATCAAGGCTAAATCAGACAGGCTGGTGGATAATTCCAGAGTCTCTGGGTGGCTGGATTTTCCCATTCTAAATCAGAGCAGTTTGGAGGCAGGATGGGAACGAAATTACTCTGATCACCTTTTGAGTTGGCCAGCTGCCTCCATTCTGGAATCTGTAATGTTCCTGGGGATGGAGCGATGCTGGGGGTGCGTGTGGAAAATAAAAGTATCTCATGCTGTTCATCAGGCACATTGTTGAGGTCGTGATGAACTCAGCTTCAGAGTTCATTTTTTTCCGGACAGGACATCTTTAATAACTCTCAAAAGCTGATCAACACCAGTCTGGTGGAAGCAGAACAGTGGCACACTGCAATGTTATTATTGACTAAGGATAAAATTACAGTGGAAGTGTGACTAACAAAGGGACAGCATGGTGGCTCAGTGGTTAGCACTGCTGCCTCACACCGGCAGGAACCTGGGTTCGATTCCAGCCATGGGTGACATTCTGTGTGGAGTTTGCACATTCTCCCCAAGTCTGAGTGGGTTTCCTCTGGGTGCTACAGTTTCCTCCTACAATCCAAAGATGTGCAGGTCAGGTGAATTGCCCATAGTGTTCAGGGATGCGTAGGTTAGGTGCATTAGTCTAGGGTAAATGTAGGGGAATGGGTCTGGGTGGGTACTCTTCGGAGGATCAATGTGGACTTGTAGGGTCAAATGGCCTGTTTCCACACTGTAGAGAATCTAATCTTTTTTAAAAAAAACTGAGGAACAATGAAACTTCAATAGAATCAAGCTTTCCCGTATACTAAAGAAGTTCTGACAACAGGTCACTGGACTCAAAATGTTAACTCTGCTTTCTCCCTGCAGATGTTGCCAGAACTGCTGAGTTTTTCCAGCAGTTTCTGTTTTGTTTCCCTACACTTCCAGTTCTCCATTTACCTCGGACAATTTGAAGACGATGGTCCTCTCGTGGTTTTTTAAGACTATGCACAGGCACCAATCACAGCAATGGCTGCCAATTCAGGCCAGAACATGGCCTACTTCTCCTTCATACTGCTCCTCAGATCAACGAGAAAGACTAATAAATGGCACTTACTGATCCTATTTACCTTCTAAATTGAGCTTCATTAAGATCAGTATGTTAACTTGCAAATAATACAGCTTTACTAACTTTTTTTCTTTCTGGGAGATAATAATTGGACAGTAAACCCTTCTCTGGGGTCATTAAGACCCCAATCCCATGAAAATTTTGCTTTGTTTCAGGATGGCGATGGAGGGTTGGAAGCCATGTAGGATCCGACCCAACTTGAAATGAAGAAACAGTTTCACTCTTGGGGGAATCTCCCACAATCTGATTTTACATTCCATGCAGGGTTACAGGGATAGGATAGGGTAGGGGGGACCTGGGTGGAGTGCTCTTTGGACGATCGGTATGGACTTGATGGGTCGAATGGCCTGCTTCCTCACTGTAGGGTTTCTATTCTATTGGTCCTTGCTAAAATACATTGGAGAATAACATTGGGTGGGCTGTAAAACTCACGATGCAACTGATGTCTTCAGTTTCTTGAATGTTCATGAACTACCTACAATGATGGCCACTCAGCGCGCTCTCACTCTGACCTTTTTAACTGTACACTCTGTGAGAGTGTCACGGATCACTGTTAATTGTCAGGGAACAAATAATTGGATAAAACAAGTGGTTCCACCTGCTGATCACTTCAAACTGACTCATCTTGCTGCATTGGGATTCTGAGAGACTTATTCACTCTTTTTAAATAAATTGGCACAATGTTATGATGCAGGATTGTAACCAGAGAGCAGAACTCTGACCTTTCTCAGTAGATTACATGCTTGGTCAGGTCTGGCTCAACTGTAGCAGCGAGCAGCATAAATGCAGAAATAAAACAGGTAAAATGGAAATCAGAATTAAATATTATCTGTGACATGTTTTAATGCTGAACTGTGAGGCTTGAATCTAATGTACAAGTCTGATACTGGATAGACCAAGTCCGAAATAATCACGTGCAAAACACTTCTGCATTTGAGATCAGGGAGGCTAACTCATTAGTTTAAGTGAATCAGACAATGGTTATTCCACATGTTGAACAAATGCCTCCTCTTTGCAAGAGAACTGAGCTCTCTTCATTCTCCAACCCTCTCCTGCAGGCATAGAAATATATTTCCCTTCAGGTGGTTCTCCATTTTTTTTGAGGACCCAGATTAAATCTCCCTCCCCTCACTTTCAGACAGCAGATTTCAAAAAGTCTCTCTTGTGTTGCGCTTTGCAAATCACCATGAAGCCTTGACCTCTGGTTTTTAACCTTTACATGAATAGGAATGGTATCTCCCCATTTATGCTGTCCAAACTCTTCAAACAAAAATGAGTCCCTCACGCCCCTTCAGCTTGCTCAGCAATTTAATAAGATTTTGGTATCAAATCCACATTGCTTCTTCCCAAGATAATCTTTGCTATAGTCAAGAATATGTTTACCCCTAGAACATGTTTACCCTCCTTCGACTGATTGAACCCTTCCACTGACACCCTCCTTCGACTGACTGAACTGGTCCTAACCCTGAACAACTTCTCTTTCCAATCCTCCCACTTCCTCCAAACCAAAGGAGTAGCCATGGGCACCCGCAGGGACCCCAGCTTTGCCTGCCTCTTCATAGGATATGTGGAACAGTCCATCTTCCGCAGCTACACTGGCACCACCCCCCACCTTTTCCTCCGCTACATCGATGACTGTATCGGCGCTGCCTCGTGCTCCCACGAGGAGGTTGAACAGTTCATCCACTTTACCAACACCTTCCACCCTGACCTCAAATTTACCTGGACCGTCTCAGACTCCTCCCTCCCCTTCCGAGACCTCTCCATTTCTATTTCGGGTGACCAAATCAACATGGACATTTACTATAAACCGACCGACTCCCACAGCTACCTAGACTACACCTCCTCCCACCCTGCCCCCTGTAAAAATGCCATCCCATATTCCCAATTCCTTCATCTCTGCCGCATCTGCTCCCAGGAGGACCAGTTCCAATACCGTACAACCCAGATGGCCTCCTTCTTCAAAGACCGCAATTTCCCCCTAGACATGATCGACGATGCTCTCCACCGCATCTCCTCCACTTCCCGCTCCTCCGCCCTTGAGCCCCGCCCCTCCAATCGCCACCAGGACAGAACCCCACTGGTCCTCACCTAACACCCCACAAACCTCCATAATACATTATATCATCTGTCATCATTTCCGCTACCTCCAAACGGACCCCACCACCAGGGATATATTTCGCTCCCCTCCCCTATCAGCATTCCGAAAAGACCACTCTCTCCGTTACTCCCTCGTCAGGTCCAAACCCCCCACCAACCCAATCTCCACTCGTGGCACCTACCCCTGCAACCGCAAGAAATGCAAAACTTGCGCCCACACCTCCCCCCTTACTTCCCTCCAAGGCCCCAAGGGATCCTTCCATATCCGCCACAAATTCACCTGCACCTCCACACACATCATTTACTGCATCCACTGCACCCGATGTGGCCTCCTCTATATTGGGGAGACAGGCCACCTACTTGCGGAACGTTTCAGAGAACACCTCTGGGACACCCGGATCTCAGGCGATTGACTGTGTGGAGTTTGCACATCCTCCCCGTGTCTGCGTGGGTTTCCTCCAGGTGCTCCGGTTTCCTCCCACAGTCCAAAGATGTGCAGGTCAGGTGAATTGACCATGCTAAATTGTCCGTAGTGTTAGGTAAGGGGTAAATGTAGAGGTATGGATGGTTTGCGCTTCGGCGGGTCGGTGTGGACTTGTTGGGCTGAAGGGCCTGTTTCCACACTGTAAAGTAATCTAAATCTAATCTAAACCAAGGAGAAAGTGAGGTCTGCAGATGCTGGAGATCAAAGTTGAAACTTTATTGCTGGAACAGCACAGCAGGTCAGGCAGCATCCAGGGAACAGGAGATTCGACGTTTCGGGCACAGGCCCTTCTTCAGGAATGGGGTAAACATTCCTGAAGAAGGGCCTGTGCCCGAAACGTCGAATCTCCTGTTCCCTGGATGCTGCCTGACCTGCTGTGCTGTTCCAGCAATAAAGTTTCAACACTAATCTAAACCAACCCAACCGATCCGTGGCTCAACACTTCAACTCCCCTTCCCACTCCACCAAGGACATGCAGGTCCTTGGACTCCTCCATGGCCAGACCAGAGTAACATGACGGCTGGAGGAAGAGCACCTCATTCTCCGCCTAGGAACCCTCCAACCACAAAGAATGAATTCAGATTTCTCCAGTTTCCTCATTTCCCCTCCCCCTACCTTGTCTTAGTCCCAACCCTCGAACTCAGCACCACCTTCCTAACCTGCAATCTTCTTCCTGACCTCTCCGCCCCCACACCCACTCCGGCCTATCAGCCTCACCTTAACCTCCTTCCACTTATCGCATTTCCAATGCCCCTCCCCCAAGTTCCTCCTCCCTACCTTTTATCTTAGCCTGCTGGGCACACTTTCCTCATTCCTGAAGAAGGGCTCATGCCCGAAACGTCGATTCTCTTGCTCCTTGGATGCTGCCTGACCTGGTGCACTTTTCCAGCAACACATTTTCAGCCCTAGAACATAGAACAATATAGCACAGAACAGGGCCTTCAGCCCACGATGTTACCCCTGGCCTAACAATATTCAGTGGCTCCATCTCTACCACTTTGTGGTGAAGAGAGTTTCAAAGACCTGATCCTCTGAGGAAAATAAAGGTTTCCTTCATTTCCTACTTAACAGATCATAATAACTCCTTTTTTACTTGGTAACTTGCTGCTGTCTAGTGAGAATCTTGCCATGCCACTTGTGAAAAGTGTAAAAGATGGAGTAAGATGCTCCTGATACTGATATGGGCCTCATTAGAATCTTGTCTCATTCTCTCCCACGTCTTACCATAGCCCATGTCATTCAGAAATTATTCAGATTCTGCACATTCAATTTTAATTTGAATCATTTTCTTAGTACCCGTCCTCTGGTGATTGTAATTATTTTAAATACCTCACTCCCTTTCTTTGTGATTCACAATTTTATTTGGAATGTTATTTGGGTTTGTTACTGTAAAGATATACAAAATATATATTATATTCATCTGCCATTGTCCTATTTTCCATTATTAATTCCCCAGACACACTCTCTCTGTGGCAACTTTTTGTTTTGAATACCGACAGAAACTCTTACTATCTGATTTTATATTTCTAGCTAGCTTTCTTACATCTGTCCCTCATTTCTCTTTTAGTCTGTCTGAAACTGTTCTTTGTATTCTGTCCAATCTTCTAACCTGTCATTCATCCCTTTGGAATTATATGCTTCAGTCATTAAGGTTCAGACTCTAGTATGCTTTTAAACCCTTTCCCAAACATCTTTGCTACTCTCAGTCATTTGAGCACGTATACCCTGGTCTCTGTGCTCATACATCCTGTTTAGAATTAAATCCTTTATTTTATATTAGCACTTTTAATTATTTCTCCGAAAATGTATCACATTGCACTTCTCTGTATTAGAGTGCATCAACCATGTGTCTGTTATTCCACGTGTCTGCCTGTATGTCCTCCTGAAAGCTGTCACTTCTCCAGCACTCCCCACCATCACATCGCATAATGCTATTAAGTTCTCTGTCATCTGTTTAACTTGGAATTGTTTAACTTGAAATGAAGCTATCCTTTAACTGATCGTACCGTGCTGTATATGAGCAAATGGAGATGACTAGCACTTGTAGAGAACTGCAACATTATTTCTTGGTCATAATTTACATTCCAGAGGTCAGTCATCAAATGGGACAACAAATCTCAGAGAGAGATGCTGGTGCAATCTAGAAGCTGAGGTGAAAGAGAGGAAAATGCTGAGTAAATTCAACTCTTTTTAAGACTGAAAAATATAAGGTTTCGAAGAGGCTTGAGAGATTGATTTCTTGCGATAAGGGGCCAATCATTTCTGACGGAAATGGGAGACATTTCTTCACTCTGAGGATTGTGAATCTTTGGAGTTCTCTAGCCCTGAGGGTTGCAAATGCTCCATTATTTAGCACGTTCAAGGCTGAGGTCAATAGATTTTAGATCACCTTGGGGAATCAAAGTTATTAGGAGCAATTTGCAAAGTCAGTCTTTGCTACATTTGGAATAATGCGATCACTCCTCAGTTATGATGAGACAAAGTCTCAAGTTAGTTTTAAAGTGCCATTCATTGTGAACCACTGTGGTGGTTTCCTACCACATGGGGGTCCCTCAGTGTGCCATTCAAATCCAGTTAACAGGTCATTAACGTCACCTTTGTTAGAAACAAAATTCAATAAAATTTAGACGAGACCACCAAAGCTGGAAACAAGACAATTTATTCTACGATCTTGCAAGAAAGGACCCCAATTGCAGAGAGCAATTGAAGTAATGATTATTCAAGCTATTACACAGTTATACTTTTGAGCTACGTGAGGTCACCTCTTCTGATCCCTACATTACCCAATCTTTCTTACTATTTCGCCTCTGCCCACCTATGCTCCACGCCCATTGCCCCCTTCTTTCCAAGTTGGCAATTTTGTCCCTTGCACGTGCTGTCATAAGACTAAGCTTTTATCTTGATGCTCCCTTTGTAACTTCTTTCATTATCCATAGGTACATTCCATTCTTGTACATACATCTTAACAATGTACCTTTTTCGTGCTTCGCTTATATGTTTCAGTAATCTTAGCTTTTTGCTGAAACTGTTGTTTTAAACATTATGGTAAAAGGAATTATTTTCTTTAATAAATCTACATTAAAGTTAGTACTTAATTATCCATAATTATGCACTGAAAAGTAGAGATACTCTTCCCTAAATACTCGCAGAGTTAATAGTTCTCTTGCTGTACCCCTTTTCTGTATGCTTTTTCTATATCTGCAAAAACAACATTTTTCCCCATTTCTAACACCTTGGGCAATGTTTTAGATCCTGAAGGCTTTTGGATCTTCAAATCCCCAAGCCAAATGGGGCCCATTGTTCCATCGTTTGCAATTTTTGTTTCTTTTTTCAACAAGTAAATAGAGTCCTACCAATTCTATAATTGCTCCAAGGAGGTCTGGTGACATGGTGACTGACTCTTAGTCCCTCCTTCCCTCTTCTCACTGAATATGCGTCCCTCTAAGGCTTTCATTGCTTTATCCCGTGCCTCCATTCCCAGGTAAATAATTCAACAGGTTTAATTGGAAGCACACTAGCTTTCGGAGCGACGCTCCTTCATCAGGTGATAGCCAACACACCGGCATCGCCAAATCAGGTAAATAATGTATGACATTGCATTAGTATGGAAGATCTTGACTTCAGTCCACTGGGACCTCCCCATGTCTGTAGGATCCTTCATTAGACTTGTTGATGGTACACGTACAGGCTCAAAGCCTGAGAGCTAGCAGGCAGGTTGGACAGCATATCTTGCATTGTGAAAACATTGTGAAAATCATAAATTAGAGTCATAGAGATGTACAGCTTTTCCTAGACGACCAGATTTCCTCACCTAATCTAGTCACCTTTGCTAGCACTTGGTCCGTATCCCTCTAAATCCTTCCTATTCATAAAAACCCTCAAGATATTAAAGTTGAATGTATTGTACACATGTGCTTTTGAGAGCGCCTGGCCATTAAATGTGACAGGTAAAAGGTATTATATTCCTGCTGTTTACTTTGCCCAGATTGATTTGCTTCCTTAAATAAAACAAAGATTTGCGATACTGTAGATCAGAAACAAAGCTAGAAATTGCTGGAGAAATTCAGTAGGTCTGTCAGCATCTGTGGGGAGAAAGCAGAGTTAATCTTTAAAGTCCAGTGACTCTTAACCAGAACTGATGGCTGCTAAGAAAAGGTGTGGCTGAAGACCAGCTTTGGGTGTTGGCAGCGAGTGGATAAATGGAGGCAGAGCCCAGAGCGAGTGTGATGTGAACAGGGTCAAGCTCATCTTCGGCATAAATACCACATTTTCCTAGCTGCTATCAGTTCTGCTGAAGAGCCACCGGACTCAAAATATTAACTCTGCTTTCTTCCTACAGACTCTGCCAGATCTGCTGAGTTTCATCAGCAGTTTTTGTTTTTGTGACTTGCGACTTTCCTTCTTTTGTTTTGCATTGTTTAATAAGTGTGTGGATTTGCTGAAAGCTGTATTCTGACTTCTACAGCTCATTCAAGCACCTGATCGGAGGCCTGGAAGATGTTTCCAACAAAGCCTATGAAGATGCTGAAGCTAAAGCTAAGTATGTCCGTCATGTATCTCCTTGAACTGTATCTTTGTCAATCCTGCCCTCTGCAGCTGGTGGTTAAACATCAAGTCCTTAGTCTGGAGAAAAATCCCTTTTGTTTCCATGTGATTAACTTGCAAAACCTTTGAACATGATGTCGATTTCATTGTAGAAATCACATTTTGTTTTTGTTCATTCATTGGATATAGGCATCTCTGGCTCGGCCAACGTTTATTGCCTATCCCTAATTGCCCAGAGGGCAGTTAAAAGTCAACCACATTGCTGTGGGTCTAAAGTCACATGTAAGCCAGACCAAATAAAGATGGCAGATTTCTTTCCCTGAAGGATATTAGTGAACCAGGTGAGTGTTTCTCATATTCGACAATAGTTTCCTGATCATCACTAGAGTCTTAATTCCAGAGTCAAAAAGTATGGCACTGGATCTGATCTTTGACTCTGATCTCCCGTCCTCACTTTCCCCTCCTTAATTCCAGATTCTTTATTGAATTCAAATTCCACTATCCACCACAGCAGGATTTGAGCCCACATCCCCAGAACATTAGCTGAGTTTCTGGATTGATAATCTAGCAATTTTACCAGTAGGCCATTGCTTCCCATTAACATGTGAACGTATTAATAGAAAAAGAAAATGCCCAAAATTCTGTGCCGTTACCATCTAGAAAAGTCCACTTCTAAAGTACTGACATGATGTGAACCCCACCGAATTCAGTGTGCAATATATACATAGAATCACCCAGTACAAAAGGAGGTCATTCAAACCATTGTGCTTGTGCTGTCCCTTCCCAAATAATTCCATTCTCCTGCTTAGCACCCATTGCTCTGCAAATGCGTTTCTTTAAAGAACACACACTTAGTACTGTGTTGAAATATATTAATGAATCTGCTCCAGTAACGTTTCAGGTATTTCTTTTGTTTTTTTGTTAAATGGTGAGGTTTTTTTTCTAGCATCAGCATTGGTACATTTGTGACTATAACTCGTTTCATGTTTCAGTAATGGAATTGGGTTTGCCCATTCAGCCAGCAGAATGAATTAGGGATAGAAGGAGCTAGTTACTATCAATAAATGATCTGATTTACACTTGAGCTGGTTCATTTTGTTTACCTTCTCACATTTTAGTTTAACATGTTTCTGGTCAGCTGATGTTGCCTCTTGCTGTTGTAATTGTGTGTGCAACCCAATGTTTCCTGTCTCAACTTGTATAATATGCCATGAATGAGCTAATCCAATCTTAACCAGGCTATGATGATATTTTTAAAATCAGTCGAACATGCACATTGGTTAGTTCTGTCAGTATCTCCAAAAATGCTATGAACAGTGGATTTGTTATACAGAATATTTCATCCAGTACAAAGACAGTAGGCAAAAAGCCTTTGACACAGATTATAATAGAGATAACAATTTAAGGTAATAATGTAGAAAACATCTTGTGATGAGGACAAAGCTCAACATAAGACAGGCTAGGGTTGATAATGCTTAAATTAGCATTAGCCCTTTTTAAGGAAAGTCAAGGTCATCTCAAAGGGTACTGGGCCTCGGTTATCTAAAAGATTGAAACATAGAAAAAAGGTGCAGGAGTGGGCCATTCGGCCCTTCGAGCCTGCACCACCATTCAATATGATCATGGCTGATCATGCAATCTCAGTATCAAATTCCCACCTTCCTCCATACCCTTTGATCCCTTTAGCTGCAAGGGCCACATCCAGCACCCTCTTGTATATATCTGCTGAACTGGCCCCAACAGAATCCTGTGGGATAGAATTCCACAGGTTTACAACTCTGAGTGAAGACATTCTCCCTCACCTCAGTCCCAAATGGCTTACCCCTTATTCTTGGACTATGTCCCCTTGTTCTGGACTTCCCCCAACATTAGGAACATTCTTCCTGCTTCTAGCCTGTCCAGTCCCATCAGGATTTTATGTTTTTATGAGATCGCCTTCCCCCCCATCCCCCCAACCATTCTTCTAAATTCCAGCAAACACAAGCCCAGTTGATCCAGTCTTTCCTCATGTCAGTCCAGCCATCCTGGGAATCAGTCTGGTGTACCTTCGCTAGGCTCCCTCAATAGGAAGAATATCCTTCCTCAGACGAGGAGACCAAAACTGTCTGCAAGCTAGCGATTCACCAAGGCCCTGTATAACTGCTGCAAAACTCCAATCCTCTCGCTATGAAGGAGAGCATGTCATTAGCTTTCCTCACCACCTGCATGCCAACCTTCAGCAACTGTTCCACCATGACACTCAGGTCTCGTTGCACCTCTCCTTTTCTAAACTGCCACTATTTAGATAACAATTTATCTTCCTGTTTTTGTGGCCAAAGTGAATTAGCTCACATTTATCCACATTATATTATATTTGCCAAATAATTGCCCACTCAGCCAATCTCTCCAAGTCACCCTGCAGCCTCTTAGCAACCTCCTCAGAGCACACACTGCCACCCAGCTAAGTGTCATCTGCAAATTCAGAGATATGCCATTCAATTGCTCAGTCCAACTTGTTAATGCATATTGTGAACCACCTTGGATCCCCGCACTGAACCCTGCATCACCCAGTTCTTTACTGCCTGCCACTCTGAAAAGGACCCAACTCTCTGCTTCCTGTTTGCCAACCAGTTCTCTGTCCATGTCAAGGCATTACCTTGAATACCATGAGCTTTAATTTTCCTTTCTAATCGCTTGTATGGAACCTTGTCAAAAGCCTTTTGAAAGTCCAGATACTGATTGCAGATGACTGCAGGCCAATGCATACTCACAATGATGAGGTGGCTCAATTTTTGTTAGGTTAAAGATATTGAGAGATCTGGAGAAAAGGCAGGTACTTGGAGTTGCGGAACAGCTTAGTTCTGAGCTGATCGAATGATACAGCAGGATTGAAGACTGAATGATTTACTCCTTTTCTTATGAGGTTAGTCGTCACTTAACTAACTTAATGCATTTTCAATATCTGTAGCATACCTGGAGTTGAGACTCTTTGGTTTGCAAAGCTGATGTGCTCCAGGTTATCTTTGCTGGCAATGAAGTTCATGTGATTTTAAATTAAATTAACTTCATGCAGCTCCAGTACTTCAGGCTTTGTCCTGCAGTACCATTGAATCACCATAGATGGCATTGTTCTGTTTTGTTGAGGTAGTAGCATTGGCTGGTACAACACCAACTTACATTTGCATAGTGCTTGAACATTGTAAAACGATCCAAAGAAGTACAGGGCACGTAAGATTTGACCATAATCACTGAACAGAAATGGAGGTAAAAGCTTTATTTCAGAAGGTTGTAGGATGTTGGGAAAAGGAAGGGGCAAAACCATGGAGGGCTTTGAAGACTGCATACACAGAAAGTGATAGACAGATTAAACAATCCCACAAGCAACGGATATAATCTAAGCTCTGCAGTCCTGTCACATCCAGTCGTGAATGGGAATGGACAATTAAACAACTCAATGGAGGAGAAGGCCTAACAAATTTCCACAAACATGCTCATTGATGGAAGAGCCCAGCACATCAGTGCAAAAGATAAGGCTGAAGCTTTTGCTGTAATCGTCATCCACTTGTGCGAAGTGATTGATCCATTTCAGCCTCCTCCAGTTGACCCCAGCATCACACATGCTTGTCCTCAACTAATTCGATTCACTCCACGTGATTTCAAGAAATGGTTGGAAGCACTGGATACTGCAAATGCGATCGGCCCGGACACCATTCTGACCGTAGTACTGAAGACTTGTCTCCAGAATTTACCACTTATCCATGTCACGACATTACCCCGAATACCATGAGTTTTAATTTTCCTTTCTAATTGTTTATGTGGAACCTTGTCAAAAGCCTTTAGAAAGTCCAGATACTGATTGCAGATGACTACAGACCAATGCATTCTCGCAATGATGAGATGGCTCAATTTTCATTAGCCAAGCTGTTCCAGTACAGTTATAACACTGGCATCTACCCAACAATGTGGAAAATTGTCGAGGGTGTAATGCTAGAAAAGCACAGCAGGTCAGGCAGCATCCAAGGAGCAGGAGAATCGATGTTTCAGACATAAGCCCTTCATCAGGAATTGGGAAAATTGTGGAAAATTGCCCAAGTATGTCCTGTACATAAAAAGCAGGATTAATCCAATTACCGCCCCATCAGTCTACTCTCGATTATTAGTAAAGTGATAGACAGTGTGATCAACAGTGCTATTAAGCAGAGATGGAAATGTGTTGCTGGAAAAGCGCAGCAGGTCAGGCAGCATCTAGGGAACAGGAGAATCGACGTTTCGGGCATTAGCCCTTCTTCAGGAATGAAGAAGGGCTAATGCCCGAAACGTCGATTCTCCTGTTCCCTGGATGCTGCCTGACCTGCTGCGCTTTTCCAGCAACACATTTCCATCTCTGATCTCCAGCATCTGCAGACCTCACTTTCTCCGTGCTATTAAGCAGGTCCTGCTCAGTGATGCCCGGTTTGGGTTCTGCCAGGACCATTGCCCACGACATCAAGAACACATTTGGCTGAGTGTGGCATCAAAGAGCCCCAGCATATCTCAAGTTAATGTAAATCAGAGTAAAACTCTTTTTGGTTGGAGTCATACCTGGCACAAAGGAAGATGGTTGTTGTTCAGTCATCTCTGCAAGAGTTCCTCAGGTTACTATCCTAGGCCCAACCATCTTCAACTGCTTCATCAATGACTTCCCCACCATCATTATGGTCAGTTGTGAGGATGTGCTCCAATGATTGCGCAATATTCAGCACCATTTGCGACTCCTCAGATACTAAAGTAGTCCATGCCCGAATGCAACAAGACCTGGTTAGTATACAGGTTTGGACTGACCAGTAACATTCACATCACACAAGTGCCAGGCAATGAACAACTCCAACAAGAGAGAATCACGAATCAGCCCTTAAGTTTCATTTTCATAAGTAAAATTTAATCCTACTCTATTAACATCTTTGAGGTTACCGTTGATCAGAAACTGCACTGGACTGATTACCTAAATACTGTGACGACATGAACAGGTTCAGAGACTAGGAATGCAGAATCTAATGACTGACTTTCCAAATCCTGTCTGCCATTTACAAGACACAGGTCAGGAACATGTAATGAGAATATTCTCCACTTGCCTAGATGAGTGCAGCTCCAACAATTCCCAAGAATCTCAACAACATCCAGCCCAAAGCAGTCTGTTTAATTGGCATAACATCCACAAACATTTACTCCCTCCGCCTCAGATACTTGGTAGCAGGACTGTGTGACATCTATAAAATGCACTGCCCAAGTTCATCAGGCTTCCTAAAGGGTACTTTACAATCCCATGACCATTATCATCTAAAAAGACAAGACCAGCAGATACATGTGAACACTACAACTTGCAAGTTTCATGCCAGGCAGGTCTCTATCCTGACTTGGATATATTTTGCTCTTCTTCACTGTTGCTGAGTTAAAAGCATGAACTCCTTCCTTAATGACTATTTACACCAAATGGACTGCAGTGGCTCTCGAGAGCAAATAATCACCACCTTTGAAAGTGAAATTAGGGATGGGCAATTAATGCTAGAAGCCCCATCCCATGAATGAACTCGGAAAGCCAAATATATCTCATTGTATTTGTTTAATAACCCAGTCTCTCTCACTGTCTGTTGAACAACCCAATCTCTCTCACTCTTGTCTGTTTAATAGCCCATTCGGCCTCACTGACTGTTTAACAACCCAATCTTACTTGCTTTATCTGTTTAATAATTCAGTCTCTCTCACTGTATTTGTTTAACAATGCAGGCTATCTGAATATATCTGCTAATAACCCAGGCTATCTCAATATGCATCTACAGAATATATAGTCCCTCACTGTACAGAGTCCGTTGTCTAATTACCCATTGTAATGATGATTTGTCTGTGCAGTCTTACATACCAGAAGCTATTCTCAACAAATGTGGAACTTTAACCAGTTTGAGATGGCAACCTGCCAAAGATGTGCAGGTCAGGTAAACTGGGCATGTTAAATTGTCGATTATGTTAGGTACGTTAGTCAGAGGGAAATGGAGCTGGGTGGGTTACTCTTCGAAGGGTCGGTGTGGACTGGTTGGGCTGAAGGGCCTGTTTCCACACTGTAGGGAATCTAATCTAATACTTTAGCCAGAGTGGCAAATACTGAGAACCATATACAGTAGTGCACTTAGTTAAAACAAGAGAATGAGACAAGATGGCATTGAAATTTAATACTGAATACAAGTTTATTATTTCTCTCTCAACTGGACAGACACTTTAAAAATTGAATATGGTGGCTTTTCACTTTAGGACCTTGGGAAATACCATTATCAATCCTTGGTCAAGCCTGACATGCATGTTAAAGCTTAAACTATGATCTACACCTGTGGTAACCAGGAATTACCACTGTACCGCTCCCATTTCACTATAACTTCAACCCAAGTTATTATTCATCTTCTAACTCCAAGAAACTTCTTGGCTTTCCCAACCCACAACAATATTCCTGACCTGTCTTGTAGTTTTCCATTTCCTACACTGGGATTTCTTGATATCCTCAATAGTAAGATGATATCGCGGGCTATTTTTGTAGTGTATGGGCTCACACCTAATAAGAACTGGATTGAGACAGCCAAAAATAATTGCAGCTAATAGTTTAGCTCTTAATCATTCCCTCTTTGATGAAAACATTGCTTACTATTTTTTTCAGATGAATGTCTATGATGAGTATACATGATTTCTCAAAGATACCTGAGTCAGGTCAATAAGTGTTTCTGCGGTTGGGTCTTGAAATGCAAGGGACATGAAATGATGCATTCAAATTTATCTCAGGATATTCACGCTATCAAAAATTTAGCTTCCCTTTGCAATGTTTACCATGGCACATGACATCGCTGTTCTTGACTTGTTGTCAATAACTGTTAGGTAGTCTCATGCTGTAAACAGCTGAAACTTAGTTGCGTTCATGAAGAGATGCTGTCCAGCCCGGCCCAGGTTGGATGATCTGGGTCAGTCAAAATGATAATGGTGATTATTATAACCATTGCTGTTTGAGTGGCAGCAGACAGGAACAATGCAGTGGTTGGACATAATAAGAAGAAATCTGAGCTGGATCTATTTACATGTAATGTTCCACTTTGTATCATGTCCTCATTAGGCAAATCAGTGTTGTTTTAGCCTGGCCACAGATATCTTCCTCCAGAATAATCTTTGCCAGCACCACTAAGTTTTTGCAAAAAGTGTTGCAACTCTGCAGCCAAAATGTGTAATAATTCTCAAAATCTAAAATTAGTGTTATGAGTTAGCTATCCTCCAGTGTCACAGCCAGAATCTGGGGCAGTGTATTCAGAAAAAGAGGCTGAATATTTTCAGCAACAAACATTTCACCCCTGTGGCGGAACTTGAAAGGCACAAGCCCACGTCAACAGCTGCTAGGACTATGGGATGATGTCTTAATGGCAGCAACCAATTAGCAGCTCATTGCTAGGATTAATTGTTTACATGAGGATCATGTCCCAACAGAGGGTCGGCAGCTCAACAGCGCCACTTACACATGCTGGTCATTGCAGATGCTGCAAGAAGAGACTGGAGGCAACCTGCATGCTGAGACACTGTGGAAGACCAGGTACATTTATTTTAACCAGCTGGAGCTAAGAGGCAGATCCTGACTATCAGGGCAGTAGGTGGGTAGGGGTCATAATGTGGCAGAAATGCCATTGAAGTGGAGAAAGGGGTGAGGGGGTGAGCTGGCATGATGGTGGCTGTTCCTTTAGTGTCACTGGATCAAAATCATAAAATCCGTACTGCGCGGGAAAAGGCCATAATTTCATGATCATCAGACTCTTAATTCCAATTTTTATTCAATTCAATTTAAACCATCTGCCTTAGAGAGATTTGAACCCAGGTCCCCAGAACATATCCTGGGACTCTGTATTAATAGTCTAGTGATAATATCTCCATGTCATTGCAAGTGTGATGGTGATTGGCCTGTGGGCACAACGTTTGCTCATTTCTCCATATCTTGATGTCTTGCATTTTTCTCGAGTTTCTTGAATTTACAACTTCAAAGAGCGAGATGATGAAGGAGTGGAATACCTGAGGTGGGTTCCTGTTATTTTCCTTGTATTTCCCTAAAGGATCTTGTTCCTGAAGGATGCTCTACCTGTAAACAGCTGATGTCCCTCTAGGCTCTCACTCTTCCAAGATCAACACTGAAAACTTGTTGGTTCTGCTGTTGGCTGTAACTCATACTCTGAGTATGGAGCCCTTAGCTGGGATCTGGGGCCAATCACAAAAGGATAAGGTACCCTTGGACAGCCTTCCTATTTTGTTTTGCAAATAATGTGCGACCCTTTATATCCATCTGAGCAGACAACAGCTTCTCCCATAATGCAGCACTCTCTCACTAATCCCGATGTATTTATCTGCTCTTTGTGATTATTAGCTGGCCATTCTCTACTTCAGTCTCTCAAACCGCTTACACTGTAACTCCAGTCTGGTGCATGTCTTTGAAATGTCTTTCTCTTGCATCAAGACTTCACAAAATACTTTTTCTGAGGAAGCATTTTGAAGAAGTGTCACTGAACTGAAATGTTAACTCTGCCTTCTCTCCAACGATGTTGTCTGACCTGCTGAGTTTTTCCAGCAATTTTCTGTTTTTATATCTACCGGGAGTCTTCTGAAATTCAGAACCCTTGTGTCATTCCATCATCTTAGACTATTGCTTCCTTGACTTCACGACTGGTGTCCTCTGAATCCCTTGTCTCTCTCCCCCCACCCTCCTCCTTTCAAAGTGCTCACAAAAGCAATACTATCCCTTTGATCATGCTTTTCATCTCCTCTCATAACTCCTCTCATCGAGCTATTCAGTATAAATATCATTTTCTTTTTTTCTGTGCAGTCCCTTTAGATTTTTTTTAAACTGTGTTCAAAGAGCAGGGTAAATGCAAGATGGAAATTGAAGTTGAAAAGCTCAGCTAAATGCCACACACTTTGGGGTTTCTTGTGCTGCGCACACTGGGATTTTACACATGGCAGCATTAATTCCCGAACACACGGTCAACACATCTGTCCCTGTACATCCAGTAGTTTGTGGTGCTGAAGGGACAAGAGAGGCTGCAGCTTGATGCAAGGTTTGGTTTATTGGCCTGTTGTCCACTGCTGGGATTGTCTGTGGAGATCAGTTATCAATGCACCCCATGTCCTCTGTGCACAGTTTAATTCCCAGAAAAGTCTTCTACTCATTTGTAGAAGACAGTAATTGGCCACACGCTTTGGTGAAAATATTCGTGACTCCCCTATTACTAAGGAAGAGGAAGACCGATGAACTTATCAGGTGGATTTTGGGTGCTTTTCTTTTTGAATGGGATCGATTTCTGTGGCTGCTAAAGATTCCTGAACAGGCAGCTTCCATGTGTAATTCCACACAGCCCTGTGTTTGAGCTCAGGCAGTGTTATTTATTATGGGCTGGGCTGAATCCAAGGAGCAGTACACCCACTACAATTACAGATGTTGGATTGGTCCCAACATTGATTAGATCCACAGCATGGGATAACTGCACTTCATTCCAGGTTTTAGATCAAGCTGAGGACACCCAAGGCATCTCTGATAATCTGTCTGTAATAAAGAAAGTTTTGGCAATGAATCTCTGTACAAATTAGCAATCAAATGTTGTCTTCATGCAGTGTTCTCTAAAAGTGAAGCTGCTCAGTCAGTTGCTGTTTAGTCCCATCTGCTTTGCCTGAATCTCCTGCAAAGCATGCTTGACTCAGGATTCCTGAACTTTCTGGCAATAAAACTGTGCTAACAGAGAAGCAATTACAGATACAATTGAGTGTATTGACTGTCTTTAATGGGTGAAGGAATGCATCATGAGAAATCTACATTTCGGATAAGTGTCCCAGTTTCACAAAGTCAGTAATAAATGTCCAGGTACTAAAGAGAGAGATGAGTGGCATTTAGATAGTACCTGTCACATCCTTATATCATCCAAATTGTTTTACATCCAATGACATTTTTTTTGCATCATGCAATCATGCAGATTGTTACAACATGAAGGCGGGTGAACCAAATCAATTTTTCTACCTCTGTAATCACAATGCAGTAAATTAAAACCTTCAAAGATTATTGAATTTGCCCCCAATGGTTCCTAACTAGAGTTGTGAATAACTAATCCCAGACTCTTTGAATAATCAATTCTCACTTACCGGTTTGCAGCTGAAACAGAAGATTTAGCAATTTATTAACAACGCAGTAATTTTCAGCAAAGCAAAATAGAACAACAAAATAAGCTCGTTGATGTCTACGTCTAAATTCAGTAACCTTTGTTTTTAGCCCTATTGACACAAAGACAGACAGACAAACACAATTAAGGGGTAAATGAAAGAAAATAACAAAACCGGCCAGGTTATTTAATTAGTTTTCACAATGCCGTGTTCCACAGGCACAGATGATTGTCTCTTGGTTGATTTTTTTGAATATGTTGATCAGGGCAACCTTTTTACCTTACTCCAAAAAAATCCAGTGCTACTTATAACTTAGTTTCTAATCTCTCAGCTTCCACTAACTGATAATGTGAAGTTAGACAAGGAGCTTTTAAAGCGTCATAGAGTCATAGTGATGTACAGCACAGAAATGGATCCTTCGATCCAACTCATCCATGCCGACCAGATATCCCAACCCAATCTAGTCCCACCTGCCAGCACCCAGCCCATATCCTTCCAAACCCTTCCTATTCATATACCCATCCAGATGCCTTTTAAATGTTGCAAGTGTACCAGCCACAACCACTTCCTCTGGCAGCTCATTCCATACACGTACCACCCTCTGAGTGAAGAAGTTACCTCTTAGGTCTCTTTTATATCTTTCCCCTCTCATCCTAAACCTATGCCCTCTAGTTCTGGACTCCCCCACCCCAGGGAAGAGACTTTGTCTATTTATCCTATCCGTGCCCCTCATGATTTTATAAACCTCTATAACGTCATCCCTCAGCTTCTGATGCTCCAGGGAAAACAGCCCCAGCCTGTTCAGCCTCTCCCTGTAGCTCAAATCCTCCAATTCTGGCAATATCCTTGTAAATCTTTTCTGAACCCTTTCAAGTTTCACAACATCTTTCTGATAGGAAGGAGACCAGAATTGCACACAATATTCCAACAGTGGCCTAACCAATGTCCTGTACAGCCGCAACATGACCTCCCAACTCCTGTACTCAATACTCTGACCAATAAAGGAAAGCAGACCAAACACCTTCTTCACTATCCTATCTACTGTCAACAAGCCAAGCTCCTCTTCTCAGAAAGCACAGTCCAAAACCTAACTCAGGACACTGGCCTCTCCCTATCAGACTGACCATCTCCTTCACAATATCCCAGTTATTATCCAGCAATTGCCATTGAGCATGAGATCTTTTCCAGACTTGTTGGAACCAGAACCCAGGTACTGACCTTGTTAGAGCCAACATTTACTGTCTGTTTAAGCATTCCATGCTCCTCCGGTGACAAAGCATCTATAGAACCTCTTAATCAAGAACCAACCTGCCCAGGCCTGTCCTCAAACAAACAGCATCTTGTTTGCTCTCTCTTTTTTTAAACACAAGCTACTGTTCACAGTCCAAAGGTCATTTTCAGCTCAGTGTTCAGTTCACAGCTCCAAACCCCAAAATTGATAAATTATTATTATTATGCCTGATTTCAATCCATTTAGCAGTGATATCAGTGCTGTATATGATCAGACAGGGCGTAGTATTACTGAGCCAATCTGCCTAATTCCTGAGGCCAGTTTAGGTTTAAAGCTGAGCTTTTTCTCCTGACAGTATTTGCCATTATTCAAGAGTGAGTGCTCACCATGTGCTGCTTTTATTGGATGGTGCAGCTCTGTTACGGACATAAATACCCTGCTCTTGGGACAACACCAGATGCAGATATTTTTGGGAAAGTAAGGGAAAGGGAAAAGAACCAAAGGCCACACAAGCTGACTACTCTGAACCTTAAAGAAGTCTTAAAGATATTTGTTGTATAGAAAGAAAGAGGAAGAGCCCAATTATAACACAAGCCTAATGAAAGTCTGAATTGGCAGACCACAATGCAATCGCTTCTGATCTACAAACACAAGCCCAACTGTGAAGAGTAAAGGATTTATCCCTATGAAACTTTAGTTGCATTTTAATTATTAACATCACACCTTGAAAAACATTGCAGTTATGTTGCTAGCATTACAATGTTTAATACTTCCTTATTTCATTCTTGACTTTCCATAGATATTATCTGAACTGATTAATGCCCACACAGAATCAGGAAGTCCCACATTTGGGCCCTGATCTATTCTGCAGGAACTGATGCCATCCCATGTGGTACTAAGAGAAGGGGACTGTGTCTAAATATCCCCAGGATAGAGGTGAGGAGAAACATGACAATGTTCCAAAACGTGGCCCTGAGCTACTGACTCCTTTGGGATCTGAAATTGACAGACCATCAAGTAAAGGCGGGGGCATGTTCTATGATCCCCTTAATTAATAGACTTTCACTGTCTTGCTGCAAACACAATAAATGGCATTTGTATGAGATGCCTGTGGTTCATTAACCTTGGTAGGATTTTACATCGAGACTCAGATCACCTGATGTAGTTTCACTTGGAGGCTGACAGGATCTCAACATTAAGGTAGTAAGATTCAAAGAGTGTGTCCCATTGCCATAAGGTCAGGACCTGCTGAATGGTGAATTTAGTGTTTCCTGGAGTGGTACAGATATGCCTCAAATGGGGCTGATTTGGTGACTTCTCGGAATTCAATTTGCCAGTCGGATCATTTGCCTCGGCAGGGGCTCCTGGGTGGTGATGGTCAAGGTGGGGACTGAGGTGTAGGGGCATTCTGAACACTGATCCACTATCCCCCAGTTGGATCAAGAAATGGGAACCATGAAAAGTCATTGACAAGTTCCTTGTCACAAACTCTATCTGTCAAATAGCAGGCTTTGAACAGCTACGGTGAGGGGACTCCTTGCAAAACAGGTAAAGAACAAACCAGGGCCCCTGTGTAGCCAATTCCTAGAACTAGAAATCAGTACAAGCCCCTTCTGTTCTTCCTGGGCAGTCCCTTATGGGTGAGGGATACTAGATGTAAAGAATCCACTGCTTGGCCCACAGTCTCTGTCACAGGAGGGGCAAGCAATGATTGGGGTAATCTAGAACATAGAACAGTACAGCACAGAACAGGCCCTTCAGCCCATGATGTTCTGCCGCCCATTGATATTCATGTAAGGTACACCTAATGTATGAACCCTCAAATTTCTGTGACCATATGCATGTCCAGCAGTCTCTTAAATATCCCCAATGACCTCGCTTCCACAACTGCTGCTGGCAACGCATTCCATGCTCTCTCAACTCTCTGCGTAAAGAACCCGCCTCTGACATCCCTCTATACTTTCCGCCAAACAGCTTAAAACTATGACCCCTCGTGTTAACAATTTCTGCCATAGGAAAAAGTCTCTGGCTATCAACTCACTCTATGCCTCTCATTATCTTGTACACCTCAATTAGGTACCCTCTCTTCCTTTTTTCCAATGAAAAAAGTCCGAGCTCAGTCAACCTCTCTTCGTAAGATAAGCCCTCTATTCCAGGCAGCATCCCGGTAGACCTCCTCTGAACCCTCTCCAAAGCATCCACATCTTTCCTATAATAGGGCGACCAGAACTGGACACAGTATTCCAAGTGCGGTCTAACCAAAGTTTTATAAAGCTGCAACAAGATCTCACGACTCTTAAACTCAATCCCCCTGTTAATGAAAACCAAAACACCATATGCTTTCTTAACAACCCTGTCCACTTGGGTGGCAATTTCAAGGGATCTATGTACCTGCACACCAAGATCCCGCTGTTCCTCCACACTGCCAAGAACCCTGTCTTTAATCCTGTACTCAACTTTCAAGTTCGAACTTCCAAAATGCATCACTTCGCTTAGAATAGAATCTCTGCAGTGTGGAAACAGGCCCTTTGGCCCAACAAGGCCACACCAACCCTCCAAAAAGTAACCCACCCATCTGTATTCCTCTACCCCATTATCCTATATTTACCCCTGACTAATGCACCTAAACTACACATCCCTGAACGCTATGTGCAATTTAGCATGGTTCTGGATTAGAGTGGTGCCGGTAAAGCACAGCAGTTCATGCAGCATCCGAGGAGCAGGAAAATCGATGTTTCGGGGAATCTAGAATCTGGTTTCCAGAATCTGCAGTCCTTGTTTTTACCTGCAATTTAACACTGCCAATTCACTTAAACTGCGCATCTTTGGATTGTGAGAGGAAACCCATGCAGATGCGAGGAGAATGTACAAACTCCACACAGACAGTCACCCGAGGCTGGAATCGAATCTGGGTCCCTGGTTCTGTGAGGTAGCAGTGCTAACCACTGAACCACCGTGCCACCCACAGGATAGGAGGGTGGGATACCCAAGTTGCCCCACATACTTTTCGCTATTGAGGCTTGACTTCAGCATGCCATCAGCGGCGAGACTGTGGATGAACAGATGTTTTCCCTCCAATTGGCAGCAGCCAAGATTTTGCAGATGTCAGTGGGAATATTGCACCTTTCCTCAGAGGCTTTGGGGGTGTCCTTGAGGCATTTAGCCAGCCCGCTTGGGGCTCACTGACCATATTGAAGCTCTGAATGGATCACTTGTTTCAGGAATCTTGTGTCAGGCATGTGGATGATGATCAAGCGTGTCAATGCTTTGGGAACGTTGGTCTGAATGTGAACACTGACATTAATACACCTCTCCTCCTGCAAATAGGTTCACAGTATCTTATAGAGGTTAAAGTTGGAATACTGTTACGGCATTTTGAGCTGATTGCCTTACATAGTCCATGTCTCTCAGTCATACAGGAGAGAGGGTCTTATTACTGTTCTGTAGACTGTGGGTTTAGTGCTGCGTTTGAGGTGCAGGTCTTCAAACATTCCATTCCAATTCTGATTGCAGGCTGCACTGACACATTGAAAGCAACCTCGCTATCAATGTTTACCCTTGTTAACAGTATGGAAAATGGTTCACATTGTCCAAGGCCATGTCATGGAGTTTGATAATGTTGGGTAGTGGGGAGGAAATGACATTGCAGTATGGTGTGGCAGGTTGGTAGATGACCTTTGTCTCATGTGTGTTTAGTGTAGAGCTCAGTGAAGGTTTGGCCTCGAAGCTTGACCTCCAAGTGATCGCAGACTCAAGCATCATCTGTGAATAGGAATTCAAGGCCAGAGGGTGAGACGATCTCGAATTAGGCCTGCAGGTGGCATCTGTTGAACAGGTTCCTATTTGTTCAGTTGAGTAGCTCAGTTGCACACTGCAGGGAGTTTGCTGAAGGTGAAGTTGAACTTCACAGCAGGAAGCTTGAGAAGAATATCAGCACGATAACACAGGCTTCCTTAACCACAAATCTAAATGTGTCTTGGAGCTGTGGTGGCTCCATTGCTTTGGATCGGAGCTTGCTTGTCATAGTTGATCAGGCAGAGAGTGGTGACAATCATTTTGGGGGAGGGTAGGGGTTAGGAGGGTGTAGGGGTGTGGGGGGAGGGATGGTGGCTGAAACAGAAATAGACATTCTATTATCCCTGACAATGCCACAGGCTTTTGTGAGGTGAAAGAATACCATCTACAATGGGCAACTATGCTGTTCTCTGCATTTCTCTTGTCGTTGTCATGAGGTAGAGATCATGTCCATTGCACCGCTTAAAGGGCTAAATCTGCATTGCAACTCTGGGAGGTGCTCTTTAGCCAAACACAGATGGCACTTGAAGAGGGTTCTTGTGATAACCTTTTCCTGTGGCCAACAGCAGTGAAATTCCTCTGTTGCTGCCACAGCTGGGTCTTCCTTCTTGAACTAATTTTATGTCCTTAGACACAAACAATGCTGCACCTTCCTGATTTCGATCCTTTTCACAGACTGAGTGTCAGGTTAATTGCCTTAAATTCAACATATGAGGAGGCTATTGCTTCACTCTAGGGGTTTGCATTATATCTTTAAAAATCATATTCTGGAGGAAAGGAAGGAATGTAATCTCATTGAATCACAGGAGAAATTGGAAGAATTGAAAATATGTATGATTTTGGCACAGCTGTCGGTTTTTTTTCCCTCGAACAATGGCTTGTTCTTTCAGCGAGTGATTCTTTACCCAGGTCAAAAAAAAACCGAAAAGAATATTCATCGTTGAAGAAAACACCATAGTAACGGTATCTGGAAGAAATGCAAGCAGTTCAGTTAGTTGTGTCAAATAAAAGCTTTTATCTCTCAAAACTAATGTATTCACTTTTCTTATTTAGAATTCATGTGTGTAGGATAGACCAAGTATTATTTGCAATTATGTTAAGGTTACTTCAATGCTGTGAGAGATTTTAAAATACATGGTAATTTGATTGTTCTACATCTGTAGGCACATGGTGTGGATGTTCATAAGGGAGTTCATTGAAAAGATACGCATAATTACTTTTAATGATGGATAGATCTGCTGCGGATAACTTGGATAGAGAATGATATTAAAATGAACAACTTGCTGAAGCACTGGGCTTGAATGGAGCACTGCAATTAACTTGCAACTTTGTAGAATTTACAAAAGGCACTACTGTGTATAGTGCAAAACAACTCCTTTGACAACCGAACAAATAAAGTTTTGTTGCTCATTTTAGCAGTAACAGTGTTAAAGGAGAGCACAGTAATGAGTTGCTTTTTTTGTCACTGTACACTGGACCACATCAAAGAAATTTGTTTATTCATCTGCAGAGCTGAAAATAAAGCAGCGTTTGTTTTTCAGCTCATTCTTCCTTAATGAAGTGTGTCAGTGTATATCGTAGACAACGCCACTGTCCATATTCTCAATTCCAGAGGGTTATGAAATAAGACCACAGAGGCCAGCATCCTGTCACCCAGTCACTCTTTATTTACACATGGGGAGTTCTTGACACTGATCCAACTGCCTCAGAGCCAGCTCTCAGAGTGAGCAGAACCTCTGACACTCCTGTTTATATCTGCCAGTCAGGGCTCCCTAATTGGACCAGATTACAGCACCAATCAGGGAACTCATGTTCTATGAGGCTGATCTTGTTATAATCGCCACAGGTTACTTTGTGGATTTGCATTGTCACACTTCCACTGTCTACTTTGGTGTCACTGGAGGCCAGGGCCTGCAACAGAGGGGTATATACTGTACTAGTTACCAGGACCCATGCTGCAGAGGAGCCTGAGTTCTGTAGCATGTACAGTTCTGAAATCACACAGAAACAGAGGGCAAACCTGCCGTCAGGTACATTCATTTGCAGGACCACTGCATGGACAGAATCTCTGAGGAACTGCTCTTGCAGTTGCAGGCCTGTTCTTGGCCTTACCTGCTGTGGATGGGCTCACTGTTAGATCAAGCAGAAGGATAGGGGCAGTAGAGGATATGTGGCAGCAGTGAGGAGTTGCAAGGCCCTGGGGTGTTAACGTTGCTGGACTGGGCCAAACTAGGAGTGAGCAAGGTGGAGTCTGCAGGGGTGATGGTGGGAGGGAAAGAGTGAAAGAGAATGGCTGCAAGGTGACGGAGACGCAGTGTGAGACAGAAACACAGATCAGAGAGAGGCTGCGTGGAGAGAGGGGATTAGGTCAAGGATAGTGAGGGATGCTGCAAGGTGGAGATAAGGAGACAGAGAGGGAGGCTGAAATGAATAAAGAGCATGGAGATGCATAGGGAACAGAGAGATAGAGAGGAATGCTGCAAGGCTCGAGGAAGAGAGAGGCAGGCTGCAAGGAAAGGGAGGAAAAGGGAGCTCCACAGATGCAAGAGAGAGTGGGAGCTTCAGGAAGGCCAGAGAGGAAGCTAGGGATAAGAAACTGGTGGGAAAGGGAGGCTGGAAGCAATGAAAAGGTCACAAGGATGTTGAGAGAGAGAGAAAGGCTGTATAAGAAAATTAAACTGGTCAACAAAGGGATACTGAGCTAATGTGGAACCAGGAAACCTGGAAATAATGAATTCCAAGCAATCGAATATGGATCTCTATTTTAAGGCTGAGAAGTTCAGAAGCTGTTATGTGCAGGAAGAAAAATATGAAATACTGCATCAGCTGTTAAATTTAAATCTGAGATTGAGATCTGAGATGCAGTGAAGAGTAGTTGCTTAATTAAAATGATCCAGCGTTGTGTATATGACATGGAAACAAATTAGCATAATGTACTAACCTATCAAAAGTGTGTTTGGGGTGATGGTTTTGCATGGAGAAGTGTGTCACTTTGAAAAAAAGAGTTTATTGGTCAGTTTTGCCTGATGTGCTGTCACAATATGAATACCGCAAGGTTTAAGAACTTAATATTTTCATAGATAGTTGTGACTTTATACTTGATAGATGGTTGATAGTTATTGAGGACAATGATTCATTCTTTTAATGCGTTACATTCTTCATGTTGGTTTATTTTTCTGTCTTAAGATGGCATCCGGGAAGTGGTGACATTACACAACACTTTGTAACAAAATACACGTGACAAACAAATCAAATAAATAAATTAAATCAAATCAAGTCAATATTCTGCTTCTGTGTGAGTCCAAGTTCCATATTTGCCAACACAAATACAGAGGATGTTTCTATGCGGTTGTTTCACTGAATAAATGAATTGGTGAGCATTACATAAGAACATTCTAAAATCAAAATGTCACCCTCAGGAAAATCTGAAGAAGAAGCCTTAATGGGAAAGAAAAATATCGAACCTTGTTCCCGACTTAGCAAAATAGCAGGCAGTGTTGAAAAAGTGGATAAAAGCAAATTACTGCGGATGCTGGAATCTGAAACCAAAACCGAAAATGCTGGAAAATCTCAGCAGGTCTGGTAGCATCTGTAAGGAGAGAAAAGAGCTGATGTTTCGAGTCTAACTGACCCTTTGTCAAAGCTTTGACAAAGGGTCAGTTAGACTCGAAACGTCAGCTCTTTTCCCTCCTTACAGATGCTGCCAGACCTGCTGAGATTTTCCAGCATTTTCTCTTTTTGTGTTGAAAAAGTGACGGGAAATGTCAGAAGCAGCAGGCCCCATGATTTCTTTCATTGACCTGACTGGAGGCCTATTGGATTTGGAGAGAATGTAAATTCATAGCATTTAACCAATAGCAACAACTCCGATTTTTAATGAACCATCCAAGAGCATTATAAAACAAAGTATGACACTGAGCCACGTAAAGAAATTCTTGGTCAGATGATTAGATGCTTGGTTCAGGAGATAGGTTTTTCTTCACAAGTAGAGATGTTTTACCCAGAGGGTGGTGCGTGTATGGAATGAGCTGCCAGAGGATGTGGTGAAGGCTGGTACAATTGCTACATTTAAAAGGCATCTGGATACATCTATGAATAGGAAGGGTTAAGAAGGATATGGGCTAAGTGCTGGCAAATGGGAATAGATTAGTTTAGTTCTGGTCAAGCGCAGGTTGGACCGAAGGGTCTGTTTCCGTGCTGTACGTCTCTATGACTCTCTGACTTCAATAAAATCAGAAGGACTGTAGTTACTCAGCAGGTCGGGCAGTGAGAAACAGGGAACATTTCAAGTCCGACTTTGGAAGAGAAATTGCCCTGGAATTGAAAAGTTAAGTCTCGTCTTCTCTTGACAGATGCACCCAGACCTGCTGAGTTTCTCCAGCACTTTCTGATTTTGTTTCAGGGTCTCCGACCTCTGCAGCACTTTGCTTTCATTTTAGGTTTTCATGAGTGTTTTAAAGGAGGGATATGAGCGAGAGAGGCAGAATGGCACACGGAGAGCTTTCCACAGCTTGGAGCTTCAGCAGCTAAAGGCATACTACCAATGGTGCAGCAATTAAAATTAAAATCAGAATTAGCAGATTGTAGGTATCTCAAAAGATTGCAGAGCTGGAGGAGGTTTCAAAGATATGGAAGAGTAAGATCATGAGGGATTAGGACGCAAGGATACGATTTTAAAAATGCAAGATGGCAATTTTAAAATGAAGAAATTGCTGAAGAAGTTAATATTAGTCCGCAAGCATAGGGGGCAATATGGAGCAAGAGTCCTGCCGGTTAAACAGCAATTTTGAATCACCTTAAATTTACAAAAAATAGAATGCAGGAGTGCAAATGAGACTGTATCAGAATGGCCTAGTGTACAATTAGGGCCTTGAGTGATGATGTAGAATAGAGGGACCTGGGGTCAGGTGCATGATTCTTTGAAGTTTGCATCACATATAGACAAGGTGTTTAAGAAGCTGTTTAGCCTTCATTGCTCAGTCCTTTGAGTGTAGGGGCTGGGACGTCATGTTGAGGTTGTACAGGACATTGCTGAGGTATGTCCTGGAATACTGTATCTGGTTCTGGTCAAGCAGTTATAGGAAGGATATTATTAAGCTGGGCAGGATTCAAAAGGGATTTACCAGGATGTTGCCAGCTATGGAAGGTTTGAGTTATAAAGAAAGGCTGGAACTTTGTTCACTGGAGCTTAGTAGGTTGGGAGGCAAACTTATAGAAGTTTATAAAATAATGAGGGCTATAGATAGGGTTAATGGTAGTTGTCTTTTCCTTGGGGTGGGGTTTTCAAGACTAGAGGGCACATTGTTAAGGTGAGAGGAGAGAGATTCAAAAATGACATGGGGGCACATTTTTTACAGAGGGTAGTTCCTGAGGATGTGGTGTATATGGGTGCAATTACAATGTTTAAAAGACATTTGGATAAGTACGTGAATAGGAAAGGTTTGGAGGGATATGGGCCAGGAGCAGGCAGGTGGGACTAGTTTACAGTTCAGCATGGACGGTTGGACTGAAGGGTCTGTTTCCATGCTGTATGACTCTAGAGGTAACAAAGACATCAATGAGTGTAATTCTTCATCTGTGAAATTCTTTACCAGAGAGGGTGCAAGAGATTGAGTTAATAAGTATATTCAAAGCTGAGACAGATTGTTAATTGGTAAACGAATCGTGGATTCTGGGGAAAAGACAGGATAGTGGAGTTGAGAATTATCAGATCAACCATGATCTCATTGAATGTTGGAGCAGACTCGATGGGCTGAATGGCCTACTTCTGTTCCTGTGACTGATGGTCTTCTGGAGTCTTGCAGCAGTGATGAGTAGAGATGGGACAATGTTACGCAGATGAAAATGAGCAATTCTAGGAATGGAATGAATGTAAAATTGAAAAGTCATACAAGACACCACTGTTGTGATCAAACCGGTTTAATTTCAGACTATTGCTGAGGCGAGGGATGCCATGCAACGTAAGAAAGAACATCACTGCAAGTAATTCTCTAGTTAAGGTTAGATTGATAAGAATGGAGCCAGCTGAGGATAGTCCCGGTCAGCAGGATGACAGTGGAGAACCATGGGAGACTTGTAGTCAACCACGCCAGAAGCAACAAGCAGGTCCAAGATGGTGAGGAGGGAATGCTTGCCTTTATCACATTAAAATAGAATTTGAACTGTGTCTTTCACAAGTGCTGTCTTAGTACTATGGCCATGTTGGAAACTTGTTCGGAGGGTTTTAGACATTGACCTCCGGGAATGATGAGGTTGGATTTGGAAGAAGACACCACACTCAAAGATTTTGATGAGGAAAGGGAGCCCAGAGCTGGGGCAGTACTTTGAAAGGATGGAGACAGATAGATGGCAGCAGGTTGATAGGAAAGAGGACAAACACCTGAAAATAAAACTGACATAAAATGGTTGTTAGATTTTACTTATTTCTGGGCGGACTCAAGTCATTTTCAGAAAGACTAACTCTAAAACTTGAAATAATTTGATTGTGCTTTGTACTCACATTGATTTGATGTTATATGAGTTAAATGGATTAACCTCTTCCTTTTATTGTTCCGACCGTGTGTTCTGGACAGAGAATGATAGAGTTTTGGATTTTACAAGAATCGTGGATATGGAGGGGAGAATGGGAAAGATGGTGTTGAGGAGAAAGAGCAGGTGGAATGAATGGCAGAGCAAACTCAAAGGGCTGAATGGCCTGTGTTCATGGTCCTACTTTAGAAGGAATTCAATCATTGTATCAGGGAAATCTGCATTTCCTCCATGGCAGACATCATACCAACCTAGGCATATCAGTAACACTGCCTCATTCACACCAGTCAATGTTATACCAGCCACGTCATCACATACTGCACTTTCCGCTCAACTCCTAGGTCTACATGGGCACCTTGTGTGTTACATTTCCTCCAATCAATGTACAGTGTTGGCAGAAGGCAGATAAAAATGTATCTGTGTTGTGGTTGACCATGAAAGGTTAGATTCTCAGTCATTGTGTCATGAGGAGTTTGGTGTGGGAGACTGGTCAGTAGTGGGCTTCTGAAAAGCAATGCAGCTGGGGAAAACCTCCTTTTCTCCCTGGATCCACATCAACCCTTCAACAAGTCCTTCCCTTCCATTTTAATCGCAATCACTTGCTGGGCACCTTGAAATATTGGGAACCTTGGGGTCCTGTCAACAGACCCTTCCCCACTACTGTTTGACTCCATTTCGTAGTTAGCCAGATTGACAAGATGGGACAGCCAGGAGCAGAAAGCCCAGTTCAAAAATATCCTTGAATCCAGTCAGAAGTTGGCGATGGGGTCATGGGACGTGTGAGTGCATTGGGAAAGGAGAGATTGAATCACAGAGTATGGTGTCGGACTGGCAACCAGGCTGGAAGGAGAGATGAAGGTGTTAGTCGGGAGATTATCAGACCACTGATCAGGAAGGTGTAGGGTTGTGGAGGCACTAACTGATTTGGGGAGATCAACTTGAGAAGGTCACAAGAGCAATTCAAAGCCATACGCGATGAGGAAAGCTCTTATCTACCAAAGCCAGCAGATCTCAACTCGGCTCTGACAATCCCATCTTGTCCCATCATTCAAGTCAAACTCCCCACTGCACTCCAGAATGAATCTCACTTAATATGATGAGGTGTCCTACCTCCTGAGAAAACATTCGACAAAAATGGTGGCATCTGTTTACAAAGTTTGATGGAGTTCTGTTATTGGACTTTTACAATCTATAATGCCTCTCCTAATATTCACAAGGGAATATTAACCACCCACCCCCCTCTCCAACTTCCATGGTATCAGATTTTTGGTGGCTTGCTTTGGTACTTTGCAGTGGAATTCTGGACCCTTGCCATACGATGGCTGAAGCTTCGTGTAAGGAATTTCTGATAATTTAAATCATTCAAGAACTGGTTGGACCGAATGGCCTGTTTCCGTGCTGTACACCTCTATGACTATGACTCTATAACTCAGTGTCCACCCCATGTTTCAGTATTCATCAGGATCTGTATGACCATGAAGAATCAGTTTTTCCAAAGACTGATATTTTAAGGAACATCCAATCTTATGCTACAACCTTACTTATTGGTTTACTAGTACATTTTCGGACTTGGTATCCAACAAGAAGCAAATTACAATGAGGTTATCAGCAAATAATTAACAATTTGTTATACAAGCCTGCCCTCTAGTGGAACCACCTCCTAATACTGGCAGGCATGGCTTATCAGAATTTCACAGAAGCGATCCATCCCTTTCGTTCATCATCTACATTGTTCCCTTGTGCATTTACTGTATTATTTAGGGTTTAAAAGTTCAAATATTTGAATGATCAAACTTTTAGTGTGCTTCTTTACTAAACAAAGACCATTTTTCTTTGGTTTATCACCCTCTGTTCACTTTGAAAACAAGTTCACCCCCTTTAGCTCCTTCTGCAGCTGCTGTGTACTTGCACAAACCTCAGCAAACTCTAGTACCACATCCAGCTAGCTCCTTCTGTGAATCTATGCAGGAAGTGTTGGTAAACTATTGCACTGCAGCAGTGTCTGGTAGTGTGGCCGAGCGGTCTAAGGCACTGGATTAAGGCTCCATTCTGTAAGGAGGCGTGGGTTTGAATCTCACCACTGCCATTCGTGTGAGTCGCTGTTTGTGCTTCAGTGTGTTAAGCATTTTGGGGCAGTGGTTAGCACTACAGCCTCACAGCACTAGGGTCCCAGGTTCGATTCCAGCTTGGGGCGACTGTCTGTATGGAGTTTGCACATTCTCCCTGTCTCTGCATGGGTTTCCTCCGGGTGCTCTGGTTTCCTCCCACAGTCCAAAGATGTGCAGGTCAGGTGAATTGGCCATGCTAAATTTCCCATATGTGCGTTAGTCAGAGAGAAATGAATCTGGGTGGGATACTCTTCGGAGGGTCGGTATGGACTGGTTGGGCCGAAGGGCCTGTTTCCACACCGTAGGGAATCTAGTCTTATCTAATCAGAACACCGGTAGTCTCAGCCTGTTTCCCTGCCTCAAAACTGAATGGAGAAACACAGGACTGGCAGCACCTGTGCAGAGAAAGTAAAAGTTAACTTTTCGAGGTCAGTGACTCATTTTCAGAGTTCTACTTACTCACTACAGATGCTGCCTGACCTGCTGAGTTTCTCCAGCAATTTCAGTTCTTGTTTCAGCATCCGAAGTATTTTATTTTGTCTTACTGTTTCCCTGTCTGATAGTCACATACACTTTAGACGACGCTCTCCGGACGTGAGCGCCCTGATTTTCCTACCTCTTGGAGAGATATAGCTTGTACGAGGCTTTCAACTTCAGTGATTAGTGATCATTTGTTGAAATATTTCCATGTGAGAACAATGAATTAAATTACCTGCTTGACTAGTCGCAGCATTTTAAATGTGAACAAAATGAGGATTATAATAAATTTCGAAGAGTGAAAATGCATCTTTAGACTCCTCAGTCTATATCTGAATATTTTATGCTACCTTGGATAATTGGGGCACTTTCTGGGGTAGGTGGGACCTCTACAAACAGGATGGTCTTCACTTGAACCATCCTGCGGGGACATTTGCTAATGCTGTTCGGGTGGGTTTAAACTAATTCAGCAGGGGGATGGGAACTGAAGTTGTAGTTCGAGTACACGGGGGGATGAGAGTAGTGAAGGCAGAACAAAGATTTCAAGAAGGCGCAGGCAAGCAAGAAGTTGGTTTGAAGTGTGTATGCTTCAATGCCAGGAGCATCTGGAATAAGGTGGGTGAACTTGCAGCATGGGTTGGTACTTGGGATTTCGATGTTGTGACCATTTCAGAGACATGAGTAGAACAGGGACAGGAATTGTTATTGCAGGTTTTGGGATTTAGATGTTTCAGTAAGGATAGAGAAAATAGCAAAAGAGAGGAAGGTGTGGCATTGTTAATCAAAGACAGTATTACAGTGGCAGAAAGGATGTTTGAGAACTCATTTACTGAGGTAGTATGGGCTGAGAATAGAAACAAGAAATTAGAGGTCACCCTGTTGGGAGTATTCTATAGGTCTCCACATAGTTCCAGAGATTGTAGAGGAATGGATTGCAAATATGATCCTCAAAAGGAGCGAGAGTGACAGGGTAGTCGTTATGGGGGACTTCAACTTTCCAAATATTAACTGGAAATACTATAGTTCGAGTACTTTAGATGGGTCAGTTTTTGTCCAATCTGTGCAGGAGGGTTTCCTGACATAGTATGTAGACAGATCTACAAGGGGTGAGGCCACATTAGATTTGGTACTGGGTAATGAACCCAGTCAGGTGTTACATTTGGAGGTAGGTGAACACTTTGGTGATAGTGACCGCAATTCAGATATGTTTACTTTAGTGATGGAAAGAGATAGGTATATGCCACAGAGCAAGAATTATAGCTGGGGGAAAGGCAATTATGATGTGATTAGGCAAGATTTAGGATGCATAGGATGGAGAAGGAAACTACAAGGGATGGGCACAATTGAAATGTGGAACTTATTCAAGGATCAATTATTCTAAATCTTTGATAAGTATGTACTAGTCAGGCAGGGAGGAAGTTGTTGAATGCAAGAGCCATTTACGAAGGAAGTTGAATCTCTTGTCAAGAGGAAGAAGAAGGCTTATGTTAGGATGAGATGTGAAGGCTCAGTTAGAATGCTTGAGAGTTACAAGGTAGCCAGAGAGAGCTAAGAAGAGCCAGGAGGGTACATGGGAAGTCATTGGCAGATGGGATCAAGGAAAATCTATAGGTATATCAGGAATAAAAGAATGGCTAGAGTAAGATTAGGGTCAATCAAGCATAGTAGTGGGAAGCTGTGCATGGGGTTAGAGGAGAAAGGGGAAGCGCTGAGTGAATACAATGTGGTTGAGCAGCATACTGAGATGCAGGCTCCTATATTAGATGGGATTGAAGTGCATAAGCAGTAGGTGCTTGCAATTCTGGAAAGTGTAATAATAGTTAAGTTCCCTGAGCTGGATGGGATTTATCTTTGGATTCTCTGAGAAGCCAGGGAAGAGTTTGCAGGGCCTTTGACTTTGATCTTTATGTCATCATTGTCGACAGAAATGGTGCCATAAGACTGGAGGATAGCAAATGTTCCCTTACTCAAGAAGGGGAGTAGAGACAACCCTGGAAATTACTTCGGTTGTGGGTAAAGTGTTGGAAAGGGTTATAAGAGATAGGATTTATAATCATCAAGTTGATTAGGGATAGCCAATACGGTTTTGTGAAGGGTAGGTCATGCCTCACAAACTTTATTGAGCTCTTTGAGAAGGTGACCAAACAGTTGGATGAGGGTACATTGGTGGATGTGGTGTACATGGATTTCAGTAAAGAGCTTGATAAGGTTCCCCACAGTAGGCTATTGCACAAAGTACGGAGGCATGGGATTGAGGGTGATTTAGCAGTTTGGATCAGAAATTAACTAGCTGAAAGAAGACAGGGGGTGGTGGTTGATGGGAAATGTTCATCCTGGAGTTCAGTTACCAGCGGGCTACCACAAGGATGTGCTTTGGGTCCACTGTTGTTTATCATTTATATAAATGACCTGGATGAGAGCATAGAAGGATGGGTTAGTAAATTTGTGGATGACACTAAGGTCGGTAGAGTTGTGAATAGTGACAAAGGATGTTGTAGGTTACAGAGAGACATGGATAGGCTGCAGAGCTGGACTGAGAGGTGGCAAATGGAGTTTTATGTAGAAAGGTGTGAGGTGATTCACTTTGGAAGGAGTAATAGGTATACAGAGTACTGGGCTATTGGTAAGGTTCTTGGTGGTATAGATGATTGGAGAGATCTTGGTGTCCATGTATATAGATCCCTGAAAGTTGCCACCCAGGTTGATAGGGGCATTAAGAAGGCATTCGATTGTTAGCTTTCATTGGCAGAGGGATTGAGTTTCAGAACCATGAGATCATGCTGCAGCTGTAGGAAACTCTGGTGGAGCCACATTTGGAGTATTGCGTACAGTTCTGGTCACCGCATTATAGGAAGGATGTGGAAGCTTTGGAAAGGGTTCAGAGGAGATTTACTAGGATGTTACCTGGTATGGAGGGAAGGTCTTACGAGGAAAGGCTGAGGGACTTGAGGCTGTTTTTATTAGAGAGAATAAGGTTGAGAGGCAACTTAATTGAAACATACAAGATAATCAGAGGGTTAGATAGGTTGGACAGCAAGAGGTTTTTTTCCTCTGATGTGATGGCTAGCATGAGGAGGCATGGCTTAAAATTGAGGGGTGATAGACATAGGATAGATGTCGGAGGTATTTTCTTTTTTCAGAGAGTAGTTGGGGCATAGGACGCACTGCCTGCAACACTAATAGACTCGCTAACTTTACGGACATTTAAATGGTCATTGGACAGGCATATGAGCAAGAATAGAATAGTGTAGGTTAGATGGGCTTCAGATTGGTTTCACAGGGCAGTGCAACATCGAGGGCTGAACGGCCTGTACTACGCTGTAATGTTCTATGTATAGATAAATGTATAAATCTGCAATAAAGTTGAGGTCCAGAGCTATGTGAAAAATGCAGTGTGGTAGAATAATCCCTTATGTCTGATGCCTTGACCTTGACAGGATGTTATCCTGAGCCGCAGAGACGTGGCTATTTGACTAACCAGAATGGATGACGCATGCCAGTGTAGCTGCTGTCAAGGTACCCAAGCTGCTGTGCTAACCTTGGCCTTTTACTAAAGCAAAGAGAAATGTTCAAGTCATCATTTGCACTCGGGGGGCCTTTGGTATTCTAGTGGTCATAAAATTTTCTTAAAGGATATGAATGGTTCAGGTGAATTGCCAAGGTCTTTTTCCCAGAAATTAATACATAGAAATATCCTGCACCAAGTCTGATATAAACTGAAGACAAAGGTTTTGGAGCTAGACAATAAAAATTACTTTAGTTAAATTTTTTCTATCTTCTGCTTCTAAGTAGAATAATGTTCCTTCATAGATAAAGTGCTCGAGACTGCACACAGTTGAAGTTTAATAATGTGAGCTATGCAGCCTTTTCCCCATCACCCACAAAACTAGAGGGCATAGGTTTAAGGTGAGAGGGGAAAGATTTAAAAGGGACATGAAGGACAACGTTTTCACACAGAGGGTGGTGCATGTATGGAATGAGCTGTCAGGGATGTGGTGGAGGCTGGTATATTTACAGCATTTAAAAGGCATCTGTATGAGTACATGAGTAGGAAGGGTTTAGGAGGATATGGGCCAAACGGGACTAAATCAGTTTAGGATATCTGGTCAGCAAGGATTGATTGGACTGAAGCTCTGTTTCCATGCTGGACATCTCTTTGACTACTTTTGACAGCTGGGAGTTCTCAGCTGGGATCTGCTGCATTGAAGTATGATATCAAAAATGTTCCACCTCCCTCATCGCAAAGAAGGTCCTCAAAATGCCTCGGTTATGCCTCAAGTTAAGACCACTTTCTCTCACTGTTGAAACAGTTGTGTCAGAGATGTACAGTCCAGAGATCTGGAATCTTAGGGCTGCATTAATCAAAACAGAATTTTAAAAGTGTCAGCCAGGATTCAGCCATAGAGATACTGCGAGAAACGGATATTGGCTCAGAGTTTCCTGTCTCTGGATCATTGGAGATTAGTCACATGGCCCAACGCGGGTCCTGTGGACATTTTGCAACATTTGCATTTGAGTGAATTATTGAAAAGTTTTACATTCTGATGGACAATTTGCTTATTCTTTGGCGCCTTCAGCAAATGTCGCTGACTCTTGAGGTAGAGCCAAAGATTGTGGATAGTTCCAATGTACTTTCCTGGGTATTACCCAGGAAATGTTAGTCAGAAAAATCTTAGTGTTAGCAATATGTAACTACAGAACTTACTTCCCCATCACTTATACTGACCACCTTCATCGCCCTACTCACACCCCTTCAACTAAGCCCTCTCACCACTGGCTTACCCAAACTACCCATTTTCCTTACCCAGATTTGACCATGTCCAAACACTGGTCCACCCGCCAACTCAGCTTGACTATCCCCATTCTGATTCTACCTGACTATACCATGACTCACTTCTCTAAACACCTGCCACTCTACCTCATGAGCACTTTACCCATTTCCCACCCTACCCCCTTACCCAACCCATCTACCCACTCTTCCACAAAACCCCATCACCCATCCATTCACTAACATTCACACTGGGCATTTAACCTTGCCTTGTTGCAACTCGTGACTTCCCTGCCACACTCCTGCAATGCAATGGAGTTCTATGAGGGACTGTATCCCTCCCTTGGACATCCTGGCCAGAAATGTAGATGGACTTTAGAATCCAGAAAGGTTTCAGCAAGATGACATTGGACGGTGACAGCCGTGTGGTGGAAGATGCTGACCACTGCATAGGACTAAGGATCTAATGCATTTATGTGCCAAGGTCCAATGCGTTTAGGGGCCAGGTCACAGTGAAGTTATACTGATGCAATGTTAAACAACTATCATGAATAAGGTGGTGTCATTCATTAAAAAGCTTGTTCTATCTCTGCCAAGTCTTTCAAAGTTCACAACTGGCAGGCACAGCTCATAATCTCAGAAGAAGACAGTCCTTTATAAGTTTGAGTGCGTCAAAGGAGCTATGTTCTTCTGATCCATTTTTATAGCAGGTGTTTGAGATTTTCCTCACAGAATGAATGTTGCCATGACGAGCACTGAGACAAACAAACAACGTTGTTCGAAAATTGACAACTATGAAGTGTTTCCATGTTTGTCTAAACAGATATCATATTGAAAACCTCTAATTAGCTATTGCTACAACATTGAATGTTTGCACAAAGAGGAACCATTCCCTATTGTCTACAGGAAGATTGGAATTAGCTCCACTAAATAGCTATAATTTAGCTGAATAGATTAGCTTCAATTATGTTGTTTTGTGGGAAGGAAATAAACCTTGCTCAAGGGAAAATTATGAAATGGCAGAAGTTTTTTTTAACTAATAAACCAAGTGATATGAATGAATGAAGCATTTTTCCAGGCAGTGTGGACCAATAATTTATAACAGATACGATTGAATGTGTTAAATGTAAAGTGTTCTGTTTTTTATAAATTTTTGTTTGCCGTTGCAGCAGTTCAGTGGAGCTATCCCTCATTTTCTAATATGCAACTTCCACAAAGTAGAGAACCAAGGTTTTGTTATTGATTCACTCACAGGATGAGGGCATCGCTGGCCAGGCCAGCATTTCTTGCCCACTCCTAACTGCTCAAGGGCAACCACATTGCTGTGGGTCTGGAGTCACGTGTAGGCCAGACCACGCAAGGGTGGCAGTTTCCTTCCCTCAAGGACAATAGTGAACCAGATGGGTTTTTCCCAACAATCGACAATGATTCATGTTGATCATTACACTCTTAAATTTAGTTTGTTTTTGCTGAAGTCAAATTTCTCCATCTACCGTGGCAGGATTCAAACGCAGGTCTTCAGAACATCAGATGTGTCTCTGGGTTAACCATCCTGTGACAGGACCGCTAGGCTATTGCCTCCCTTTCAAGACTTCCAGTAGGACCACACTGGAGATGATTGTTATAATGTGCAAATCAGCCTGGTCTCAATATACAGGGACAAGAATAGGTCATTAATACCTTGGGTACCTTCAAATATTTGTGATCATAACTGGAGAATAATACATGAATAAGAGGAGGCTATAAAGCTCCTCAAATGTTTTTGGCTATTCAGTCAAATCATGACTTGGTTGATACCTTAACTCAATGTTCTCATTTTAGCTCCATTATCCATGATGTCCTTGCCTTACAAATATCTATCAATATTAGCTTTGAAATTTTCAAATTACCCTTAACTGACAACCATCAGAAGAGACTGAGAATATTCTTCACATAGTGTTGTTAAAACATGGAATGCATTGCACTGACGGGAGTTGAAGAGGATGCCTCTTCATACTTTCTGGAAGAGTACATCAATATTGGAAGTAGGGAGTGATTCAGGATTATGAGAGATAGCTAAAACAAAAATGTGTCCCACTGATTTACTAAGAGCTAACTCAATAAAGTAGCCTGATTGTTCCCTCTTCTGCTGTGAGTCACTGTGGTTGGAATATATCTTTTTATTGGGTCAAAAAGGTTTAGTATTTGCTGTTCAAAAGCATACAAACCTGCAGACACAAAATTGAGCTGTATAAAATTTACAAATAGAATCTGAATTGAAAAACTCACATCTAATACAGGTCATTCAGCTATAACATGTTTCATTAATGCAATTGACAAATTGGGGACACTGTTTCTATAGCATGAACTTTTAAAGCGTGGATGAGTTATAATACGATTCTTACCCCATTAGTTTAAATGGTGCTGCTTTTATGCAATTTTCTTATTACACAGAATTGCACGAGAATGGAATTACCATGTCAGAGCAGAACTGACTGTACTGATAAAGTTTTATTAACAAGGACATTAATGCATATAAAATGGAGGTGGGTAAATACAGTTAAGCTGCACATCAGCCATGATCTAATTCATACATAAGGTGGAAGGTCATTTGCGTAAAAGGTCTCAAATCTATTGCAACATAAAAATCAGGAAAGGTCAAAATAGAGAAATGAGGTAAACTACAAAAGAGAAAAAAGGCTGCATCAGTTGTGGAAACATTTCATGTCTACCTATTGAATCAACAGTCTTTCCCCTTCCCTCCTAAAGAATTACACCCTAGAAATCAGACCGTAGAGAAAAACTTCATCTCCACATTTTATACATTTTGGCAACAGAGGTGCCTGTCTATTTGGTTGAAAGGTTTGCCTTGGTACTATGTGCTAAACAATTTAACATCAAAACAACAGTTTTAAATTGAACATTTATTATGGGCAGCATGTTACGTCAGTGGTTAGCACTGCTGCCTGACAGCGCCAGGGACCCGGGTTCAATTTTGCCCTCGGGCGACCATCTGTGTTGAGTTTGCACATTCTCCCTGTGTCTGTGTGGGTTTCCTGTGGGTGCTCCAGTTTCCTCCCACAATCCCGGGATGTGCAAGCTTGGTGGTTTAGCCATTGGGGAATGGAAGTTTATGGGGATAGGATGGGGGGGTTCTGGGTGACATGCTCTTCGGAGACTTTGGATACTTGATGGGCTGAATGGCCTGCTTTCATAATGTAGGGATTCAGTGATTCTATAATTGTCAACATTTTGCTGTTCTTTCTGCCTGATTCATACAAGAAGATGGAAGATTTAACATCGGGTAAAACTGAAACTTTACCATTTATTTCACTCATCCTTGATTAAAGAACAATTTGTCTAACTGCAAATATGTTGGGAACCTTTCCAGCGGTTACTTTATATTAGTGAGCTATCTTCATCCGATAAAAACGTAACCTTCTTTCGATCAGAAGGCCAGAGCGAGAATGTTCACTGATGATTGCACATTGTCTGTCTCCATTTGCAATTCCTCAGGTGATAAAGCTTTGTGCTCACAGGCAGCAAGATTTCAACAATATCCACACCTGAGCCAATCGGTAAGGGGTGAGAAACCCTCACATCACACAAGTGCTGGGGACAGTCTCCAACAAGAGATCGAACACCACCTTCCCTTGGCATTCAACAGCATTTTAGGGGAATCTCAGTACGTGAATTATAGGGGAATCTCAGTACGTGAATTGTAGGGGAATCTCAGTACGTGAATTGTAGGGGAATCTCAGCACATGAATTGTAGGGGAATCTCAGCACGTGAATTGTAGGGGAATCTCAGTACGTGAATTGTAGGGGAATCTCAGCACGTGAATTGTAGGGGAATCTCAGTACGTGAATTGTAGGGGAATCTCAGCACGTGAATTGTAGGGGAATCTCAGTACGTGAATTGTAGGGGAATCTCAGTACGTGAATTGTAGGGGAATCTCAGTACATGAATTGTAGGGGAATCTCTGTACGTGAATTGTAGGGGAATCTCAGCACATGAATTGTAGGGGAATCTCAGTACATGAATTGTAGGGGAATCTGAGCACATGAATTGTAGGGGAATCTCAGCACATGAATTGTAGGGGAATCTCAGTACATGAATTGTAGGGGAATCTCAGCACATGAATTGTAGGGGAATCTCAGTACATGAATTGTAGGGGAATCTCAGTACATGAATTGTAGGGGAATCTCAGCACATGAATTATAGGGGAACCTCAGCACATGAATTGTAGGGGAACCTCAGCACATGAATTGTAGGGGAATCTCAGTACATGAATTGTAGGGGAATCTCAGCACATGAATTGTAGGGGAATCTCAGTACATGAATTGTAGGGGAATCTCAGTACATGAATTGTAGGGGAATCTCAGTACATGAATTGTAGGGGAATCTCAGTACATGAATTGTAGGGGAACCTCAGTACATGAATTGTAGGGGAATCTCAGTACATGAATTGTAGCGGAATCTCAGCACATGAATTGTAGAAATACAAGAAGGAAATCCTCCAGGACCTTATGAAGAGCATACTGCGTTCAGTGAAAAATGAGAACTTAAAATCAAAACAAGTTGCCAACTTAGTGAACAACATTCTCCCTCTTTATCACCCTCTCTCCATGTCACCCTCCCCAACATTCTCCCTCTCTGTCAATCTCTCTCTTTACCTCACCTTCCCTATTGCTTTCCCTCTCTATCAATCTCCCTCCACGTCACCCTCCCTATTGCTGTCCCCCTCGATCACTCTCCCCATCCATCACTGCCCCTCTTCATCACTCCCACCCTCACTCTCTCCCTCCATCAGTCTCCTGAGGGCACAGGTTTAAGGTGAGAAGGGAAAGATTCAAAAGGGTCCTAAGGGTGATGCAAATATGGACTGAGCTGCCAGCGGAAGTGTTAGAGGTGGGTACAATTACAACATTTCAAAGACATTTGGACAGGTACATGGATAGGAAAGGCTTAGCAAGGTATGAGCCAAATGCAGGCAAATGAGATTAGTTCAGTTCAGGATACCTGGTTGGCACGGATGAGTTGGGGTGAAGGGCCTATATCCTTATGCCTCTAAGTGCCCCTTGGAAGTATATACAGTATGGCTACCTGCTCCAGCAAATTTGTTGGAACTCATTTTATCTGCTGTGTTTCAGGATGCAACCCACATTTTAAAAAAATACTTTTTATGATCTGTCTGTGAGATCTGTGAGGATAAGCTAAATGACTTGCAAACATATATTGATTATGCACTGGTGAAGACAGTGAGCATGCAAGCATACCTCAGGTAGGGAATTTCCCTTTGATTTTACTTCTCCCTTGACAGACAGTAAGAGCCCAACTCCCCTTAGGTTTAGAACTGAAATCAGGTAACACATGCGGAATTTGTATGACAAGCATTCTGCTTGAGTGTCAGAGATCCTCAGACTCTGAGGGCTGGCTCTGAGGGAACTGGATCAATGTCAAGGAATTTCCACACACAAATAAAGGGAGACTTGGTGATGGGATACCAGCCTCTGTGCAGTTATTTCAGGAGTCACACTGCCCTTTAAAATATCATAGGAAGCAGCAACACATCAAAGCGACCACTCAATACCTCAACCTGCGCTGGCAGGGGTACCCAATTTGTCTTACACTCTTGTACTTTATGATTGCATTGTAAATATTTTCCTTTCAGATATTTACACAGTTAAATTTTTTAAAACATTACTGTTGAATCTGCTTCCTTCAGGGAACACATCTCAAATCAAAATAACTCTTAAAAATGTTTCCTCACCTTGACTCTTGTATTTTTGCGAATCATTTTAAACATGAATCCTTTGTTTTCCAATGTTTCTGCACTGGAAACCATTTCTTCTTTCTTACTCTGCCAAAACCATTGGAGAATTTGAATGTATCAGTCAAATTTCTTTCTTGTTTCTAAGGCAAATAATTGTATCTTCTCCAGTCTCCCCGTCTAACTAGATTTCCTCATCCCTGCTGCCATTCTAGTAAATCTCTTCAATACCTTCTTGAAGGCCTCGACATTCTTCCTAAAAAACCATGTCTAGAATTGAATGAAGTCCTCCAGCTAAGGAGTAAATTATGCTCTAGGTTCTGCATTACAGCCTTGCTTTTGCACTCTATGAAGCCAGTGATTCTGTGTGCTTTTGGCAACAGCTATTTGTGTGCAAATCATAGAATCCCTACAGTATCGAAGTAGGCCATTCAGCCCATTGATTCCACACCAAACCTCCGAAGAGCAACCCACCCAGATCCACTCCCTACACTATCCCTGTAGCCCTGCATTTCCCATAGGTAATCCACCTAGCCAGCACATGCCTGGGCACAGTGGGTAATTTACCATGGCCAACCAATATAATCTGCACATCGGCTGTGGGAGGAAGCCAGAGCACCAGAGGAAACCCACACAGACATGTGGAAGATGTGCAAACTCCACACAGTTACCTGAAGGTGGAATCGAACCTGCTCCCTGGCTCTGTGAGGCAGCTGTGCTAATGACTGAGCCACCGTACCCCCATCCAAACACCCCCAGGCTTTCATGTTCCCTCACCCTGTTTGCCATTTACTACTTAGTTCCCATTGAATGTCCTCCATCCTCCAGCCATAGTGCAATACTTTCTGCTTCTCTGCATTCCATTTCAACAGCACATGACTTCTCATTATACCACTCTGTCTGTATAGTCCTGAAGAATTTGACAATCCTTTGCATTGCTTCGTACATTTCCAAGCAATTTTTCGTCTGCAGACCCAAGGCCAGGACACTAACATGTATCACAATGTGTAGAAATCCTTGCACCAACCTCTTGGCAACAGTACTGAATGCATCCTGCCATCCTGAGAAATAACTGTTCATCACTACTCTCTATTTCTGTTCCCTAGGCAATTTTGGTACCATTGTAATTTTAATCCCCTGAGCTTTAACTTTGCTATTAAATTGTACTTTATCAAATGCTCTTTCAAAGCCCTTAAGACAGCATCAATCTCACTATCTTCATTACCCCTTTCTTATGACTTCATAGCAAAACTCAATCAAGTAAACATGGTTTGCCTTTAACACATCAGTGCTGACTTTCATTTATGAGCCTGTACTTTTACAAATGCCACTTAATATTGTGCCAGTTTGTAATTTCTAAAATTATCCTTATCATTGATTTTAGTCAAAAAGTGTTGAGTTGGAAAAGCACAGCAGCTCAGGCATAAGAAGAGTCCAGAGATAGTATATTCCCATTAGGGTGAAATGAATGTTATATGCAATAATGACATGGGTAGGAAAGGGATGGGGATTTAAGGCAGAAATTCAGGGAGCTAGGGTGGAAGATCAGTGTCAGAACAAACAGAGCTGTTATCTCTGGTTTGTTGCCTGTGCCATGTGCTAGTGAGGCGAGGAATCGGGAGAGAGAGGAGTTGAACATGGCTCTAGAGATGGTGCAGGAGGGAGGGTTTCGGATACCTGGATAATTGGGGCTCATTCTGCAGTAGGTGGGACCTCTACAAACAGGATGTCTACACCTGAACCAGAACGATACAATCTCTTTTGGGGGGTGGGGAGGCGTATTTGCTAATGCTCTTCGGGAAGGTTTAAACTAATTCAGCAGGGGAATGGGAACCTAAACTGTCACTCCAATGTCCAGGAGGTTGAGAGTAGTGAGGTCAGAAATGAGGTTTCAAGGTAACAAGAGTTCACCGGCAAGCAGGAAGGTGGTTTGAAGTGAGTCTATTTCAACATCTGTAGTAAAGAGTGTAAACTTGCAGCAAGGGTTGATACCTGGGACTTCGATGTTGTGGCCATTTCAGAGTCATGGAAAGAGCAGGGACAGAAATGGTTGTTGCAGGTTCCGGGGTTTAGATGTTTCAGTAAGAACAGAGAAGATGGTAAAAGAGAGCGAGGTGTGGCATTGTTAGTCAAAGATGGTATTACACGAGCAGAAAGGTTTTGTCTACTGAGATAGTGTGGTCTGAGGTGAGAAACAGGAAAGGAGAGATCACCCTGTTGACAGTTTTCTATGAGCTTTTGAATAGTTCCAGAGACGTAGAGGAAAGGATTGCAAAGACAGTTCTGGATAGGAGCAAGAGTAACAGGGTAGTTGCTATGGGGGTCTTTAACATTCCAAATATTGTCTGGCAATACTATAGTTGAAGTACTTTAGATGGGTCAGTTTCTGTCTCATGTATGCAGGATGGTTTCCTGACACAGTATATAGACAAACCAACAAGGGGCGAGGCCATATTAGATTTGGTACTGAGTAATGAACCTGGCCAGATGTTAGATTTGGAGTTAGGTGAGCACTTTGGTGGTAGTTACCACAATTCAGTTACGTTTACTTTAGCGATGGAAAGGGAGAGGTATATACTGCAGGGCAAAAGTTACTGTTGGGGGAAAGGCAATTATGATGTGATTAAACAAGATTTATGATGCATAGGATGGGGAAGGAAACTGCAGGGGATGGGCACAAATGAAATGTGGAGTTTATTTAAGGAACAGCTACTGCGTGTCCTTGATAAGTATGTACCTGTCAGGCAGGGAGGAACTGGTCGAGCAAGGGAGCCATCGGTTACTAAAGAAGTTGAGTCTGTTGTCAAGAAGAAGAAGAAGAAGATTTGAGTTAGGATGAGACATGAAGGCTCAGTTCAGGCGCTTGAGATTTACAAGTTGGCCAGGAAAAATCTAAAGAGAAAGCTAAGAAGAGCCAGTAGGGGACATGAGACGCCATTGGCAGATAGGATCAATGATAACCCTAAAACTTTCTATAGGTATATCAGGAATAAAATAATGACTAGAGGAAGATGAGAGCAAATCAAGGATGGTAGTGGGAAGTTGTGCGTGGGTCCGAGGAGATAGAGGAAGCGCTAAATGAATATTTTTCATCAGTATTCACACCGGTAAAAGTCAATGTTGCCAAAGAGAATACTGATACAGGCTACTAGATTAGATGGAATTGAGGTTCACAAAGAGGAGGTGTTAGCAATTCTGGAAAGTGTGAAAATAGATAAGTCTCCTGGGCTGGTTGGGATTTATTCTAGGATTCTCTGGGAAGGCAAGGAGGAGATTGCAGAACTTTTGGCTTTGATCTTTATGTCATCACTGTCTACAGGAATAGTGCCAGAAGACTGGAGGATGGCAAATGTTGTTCCCTTGTTCAAGAAGGGGAGTAGAGACAACCCTGGTAATTATAGACCAGTAAGCCTTACTTCGGTTTTGGGTAAAATGTTGGAAAAGGTTATAACAGATAGGATTTGTAATCATCCAGAAAGGAAAAAGTTGATTAGGGATAGTCCACATGGTTTGTATAGGGTAGGTCATGCTTCACAAAACTTATTGAGTTTGTTGAGACGGGGTGACCAGAAAGCAGTTGATATGGTGTATATGGATTTCAGTAAGACATTTGATAAGGTTCCCCACAGTTGGATATTGCACAAAATATGGAGGCATGGGATTGAGGGTGATTTAGTTGTTTGGATCAGAAATTGGCTAGCTGAAACAAGACAGAGGGTGGTGGTTGATGGGAAATATTCATCCTGGAGTTCAGTTACACATGGTGCACCACAAGGATTTGTGTTGTGACCACTGCTATTTGTCATTTTTCTAAATGACCTAGATGAGGGCGTAGAAGGATGGGTTAGTAATTTTGCAGATGACACTAAGGTCAGTGGAGTTGTGGATAGTGCTGAAGGACGTTGCAGGTTCCAGAGGAACATAGATAAGCTGCAGAGTTGGTCTGAGAGGTGGCAAATGGAATTTAATGTGGAAAAGTGTGAGGTGATTCACTTTGGAAGGCGCAACAGGAATAAAGAATACTGGCCTAATGGTAAGATTCTTGGAAGTGTAGATGAGCAGAGAGTTCTCGGTGTCCATGTACATAGATACCCAAAAGTTGCCACCCAGGTTGATAGGGTTGTTGAGAAGGTATATGGTGTGTAAGCTTTTATTGGTAGAGGGATTGAGTTTCAGAGCCACGAGGTCATGCTGCAGCTGTACAAAACTCTGATGCAGCTACATTTGGAGTATTGCGTACAGTTATGGTCACCTTATTATAGGAAGGATGTGGAAGCTTTGGAAAGGGTTCAGAGGACATTTATTAGGATGCTCCCTGGTATGGAGGAAGGTTTTATGAGGAAATGCTGATGAACTTAAGGCTGTTTTCATTAGAGCGAAGAAGGTTGAGAGGTGACTTAATTGAAACATAAAAGATAATCAGAGGGTTAGATAGGGTGCACAATGAGAGTCTTTTTCCTTAGATGACGATGGCTAGCATGAGTGGGCATAGCATTAAATTGAGGGGTGATAGATATAGGACAGAGATCAGAGGGTAGTTTCTTTACTCAGAGTAGTAGGGGTGTGGAACAGTACCTGCAACAGTGGTAGACTTGCAAATTTTAAGGGAATTTAAATGGTCATTCAATAAACAAATGGATGATAATGGAATAGTGTAGGATAGGTGGGCTTCAGATTGGTTCTACAGGTTGGTGCAACAACGAGGGTCGAAGGGCCTGTGCTGTGCTGTAATGTTCCATGTTCTGTGTTCTATAAAAGGCTGGTAGGTGTAGGGAAAACTGGATGACTAGAGAAATTGAGGTTTTGGTTACGAAAAAGAAGGAAGCTTATGTCAGTAAGAGACAGGAGAGATTGAATTAATCCTTAGAAGATTATAAAGACAGCAGGAGTATACTTAGGAGGGAATTCAGGAGGGCAAAAAGGGAACATGAGATAGCTTTGGCAAATTGGGTTGAGGAGAATCCAAAGGGATTTTATAAATACATTCAGAACAAAAGGGTAACTAGGGAGAGAATAGACCCCTCAACAATCAGCAAGATGGCCTTTGTGTGGAGCCACAGGAGATGGGGTGATACTACTAGTCTTTTGCATAAATGTTTACTGTGGAGAAGGACATGGAAGATATGGAATGGAGAGAAATAGATGGTGACATCTCGAAAAATGTCCATATTACAGAGGAGATGGTGCTGGATGTCTTGAAACACATAAATGTGAAAAAATCCTCAGGACCTAATCAGATGTGCTGTAGAACTCTGTGAGAAGCTAGAGAAGTGATTGGTGGGTCCCTTGCTGAGATATTTATATCATTGATAGTCACAGGTGAGGTCCCAGAAGACTGGAGGTTGGCTAATGTAGTACCACTATTTAAGAAAGGTTGTAGGGAAAAGCCAGGGAACTATAGACCAGTGAGCCTGACATTGGTGGTGTGCACGTTTTTGGAGGGAATCCTGAAAGACAGGATTTGCATGTATTTGGAAAGGCAAGGACTGATTAGGGATAGTCAGCATGGCTTTGTGCATGGGAAATCATGTCTCACTAACTTGATTGAGATTTTTGAAGAAGTAACAAGAAGATTCATGAGGGCAGAGCGGTAGACATGATCGATGTGGACTTCAGCTCAATAAGGTTCCATATGGGAGACTGATTAGAAAGGTTAGATCTCATGGAATACAGGGAGTACTAGCCATTTGAATATAGAACTGGCTCAAAGGTAGAAGACAGAGGGCGGTGGTGCAGGTTTGTTTTTCAGACTGGAGGCCTGTGACCATTGTTGTGCCACAAGAATCGGTGCTGGGCCCACTGCTTTTCGTCATTTATGTAAATGATTTGGATGTGAACCTAGGAGGTATATTTTGTAAGTTTGCAGATGACACCAAAATTGGAGGTGTAGTGGACAATGTAGAAGGTTACCTCAGAATACAACGGGATTGAGATCAGATGGGCTAATGGGCTGAGGAGTGGCAAATAGAGTTTAATTTAGATAAATGTGAGGTGCTGCATTTTGGAAAGGCAAATCAGAGCAGGACTTATACGCTTAGTGGTAAGGTCATGGGGAGTGTTGCTGAACAAAGAGTTCCTTGGAAGTAGAGTCGCAGGTAGATAGGATAATGAAGAAGATGTTTGGTATGCTTTCCTCTATTGGTCTAAAGGAGTTGGGAGGTCATGTTGAAACTATACAGGACATTGGTTAGGCCACTTTTAGAAAATTGCATGCAATTCTGGTCTTCTTCTTCTTGGAAGGATATTGTGAAATTTGCAAGGGTTCAGAAAATACTTACAAGGATGTTGCCAGGGTGGAGGATTTGAGCTTTAGGGAGAGGCTGAATAGGCTGTGGCTATTTTCCCTGGAGCATCAGAAGCTGAGGGGTGACCTTACAGAGGTTTATAAAATCATGAGATGCATGGATAGGATAAATAGACAAGGTATTTTCCCTTGGTTGGGAGAGTCCAGAACTGGAGGGCATAAGTTTAGTGTGAGAGGGGAAAGATATAAAAGAGTCTGAAGGGGCAGTGTTTTCATGCAGAGGGTGGTACGTCTATGGAATGAGCAGCTGGCGGAAGTGGTGGAGGCTGGGATAATTAATACATTTAAAAGAATGGGTATATGATTAGGAAGAATTTATAGGGATATTGGCCAAGTGCTGGCAAATGGAACTAGATTAGGTTAGGATATCTGGTTGGCATGGACGAGTTGGACCAAAAGGTCTGTTTCCGTGCTGTACATCTCTATGATTCTATGACCCTATCTGCAGTCCTCACTTTCTCGCCATCGATGTTAGGTTGACTATCCTGCAGTTGTCACTCTTCCCTTTTTTAAGCAGGCATTTCAGCACACTTGGGATTCCATCTGTTTTGAAATAATGACTTTTCACATCCCTCAAGATCTTTGGGCCTGCTATTTTGGTAAAAATGTTCAAAACATGACAGAACAAAATAGGTTTAGTTTCCAAATGAAGGAACTGGCTTCTTGACCAGGAATGTTTTTCAACTTTTGACATTATTCACTGCAGCAAGCTATTTGTGTACAATTCAAGCATCCTGTCACATTTATCAATTTGAGCTACAGTTTACAAAGATCGATGACAGTTTTAATGATGTTGAATGTTCAATTAAAAAGACTGAGAAATGGCATTATCCGATGGTGTATATACCCTTAGCCACTGCCATCTACTGGTTAGGAAAGGCATTGATTTGGTTTTTACTGATAAAGATAATGGTGTTTTGCCTCACTGAGATAACATGCTGAAAATTAAGCCCTGAAATTGCTAGCGTTATCACAAAAGTTAAACATTTTAAAAATTACCTGAAGTTCCCCAGTTTACCTGTCTTTCAGACCAAGGTAGATAGAAAGCATCAACCAAGTTTCTGTACTGAACAAGATGTACAATTTATTACAAGGTGATTAGATAGTTACTATAGGTAGACAGTTATAAACACCCCATTACACACAGACACACACACACACACACACACACACAGACAAGCAGACACAAGAAATAGATTATTGAGCAGAGGGGAAAATAAATAGACACCCTTTTGAACAGATTTTCAAATGATTTTTTTCTCATTTCAGTCCAAAGTTCATTATGAAAACACTCAAACAGCCCATACAATGGTCAATCAAAACAATAAGATGTCACATTACACAGTGATAGGTGTTGGAATGAAAAGCATTCTAACTATTTGAGTAGTTGGTATTTGTTCCAAAATACAAATATTATTGTGGTTTTCCAATTAACTTCAAGCAACTCTGTATCAAACCGCAACAGATTCCGTTTAGATGGCCCTTTTAATGCAAGAATATCGCAAATGGAAGCATTGTTGCAGTGGGTGCCAATGTGGGTCGGGGAGGGGATTGGGTGATGGTCAGAAGAATTTAGGACAACCTGTCAGGTGAAAATAGTGTGCTCCCATCCAGGTGGACGGTCCTTGTTTTATTTTGGAATTCAGTTCTGGGAAAATGAAAGCATGGTTAATGTATCTGGTAATCACATTGGATTCTTGTAATAAGATATAGACAGCTCTGGGGAAAAGCAAATGTCATTCAGAAATGCCTGCTATGATGCCCTAGGTTAAACATTATGTCCTTTCAGCAGGTTGGTAATTAAATCTAAACTGACGGACACCACAAGGGATGTTACAGTTGGATTGCCACTTTTTAGTTCTTTGATGTCAGTAGTTTCTGCCAATTGGAAGGTTTTGAGGGCTGGGGAAGTCCATGCCACTCAATAACAGCTGTTGCACACAGGGTAGGCTATCAACATATTGTGTTTAATTTTCCATGAAACACCATTAAAAATAGCTGCACTGAAGCAGATATCCTTTTGTGTCGAAGAGTTCAGTTCAAATGGATAATGATGTTTAGCCAGGTGAATAATGGTTGACAAACTAGACACCCCAATCCCAACCTCTGTGTACCCCTTGCATCCCCAGGAACATTACTCCTAGAGACAGCAAACTCCTGCCACTTGAAACTGGAATAGGTGATATGGGAGGCATTTGGTGGGTTGGGGAAAATACTTGGCTGCAGATGCTGCTTCAAAATAAGGCGGAACAGATTTCGGACTGAGATGAGAAAGAACTTCTGCACCCAAAGGGTTGTGAATCTAAAATTCAAAAAGTTGAGGCTACCTCGTTGAATGTTTTTACGGCATAGAAAGGTTTTTGAACAGTATAGGAATGAAAAGTTGTGGTGAGCAGACAAGTAGGTGGAGCTGAGTCCATGAAAAGATCAGCCATGATCTCATTGAATAGTGGAGCAGGCTCGAAGGGCCGGACGGCCTACTCCTGCTCCTAGTTCTAATGTTCTTCTGCTGTGGACAACTGGCAAGATAAGAGTAGATGTCAATCATAGAGTCATAGAGTTTTCACAACACAGAAGGAGACCCTTCAGCCCATTGTGTATATACTGATCATCAAAGATCCACCTATTCCAATCCTGGTTTACAGCACTTGGCTCATTGCTATCTAGCCTGTGGCATTTCAAGTGTTTGTCCCTTAGTTGGAAATGACAGCTCCGAAATTGCAATTCGAGAGGGTCCTCAATCTACATTGTGTGTTCTGATTTGCAGAATGGGATTTGAATGCCCAGCCTTCTGTCTCAGAGGTGAGAGGGCTGTCCTCACATGGAAACATAGAATGTCACAAATCAGGAAGTGCAGAAGTAATGTATCACAACTTCATAGAGGAGTAAACCATACCTGTCAATTCACTGTATTAAAACACTTTCATGTTTAGTTCTTCTAATGTTATCTCTTTGAATTTGTTTTTGCTTGTTACTGGTTTATTGCAGTATGTGGCCAGAATTGCTCAACCCAATTCATGAGTCAAATGAAGGGTTACATTTCTAGTGTAACAATGACAGCAAGTTGAGTTGACATGAAGCTGTTTGTTGCTGTCTGTGTTATGTTGTTAGTTGTGTGACACCAAACAAGCCAGCGCTTCTAAGTTATTCACACGCGAAAGGATTAAGTTTGCTGGTTGACTGTTGGAGTTTCACTGACAGGCGGTTGGAATTCCAGTAATTACAGATCTCACTGGGGTATGTTTCAGAGACGCAAGTGTTAATCAGTTGTGCATGGCATTCGCCTACGCCCCCTGACTCCTTGACTTTGGGTTTCAAGCAGCTGAACTGCACATTCCATTCTACACTCTGTAACACCTCCTTTGTGGGAAATAATTCAACTTAGTTAACAGGTGTCCTTCACTTCCAAGTGCTGTATCAGCCACCCACAAGTTTCCTAATAGGAGATCACAGCTGAAGATGAAAGCTATTTCTTTTATTGGTCGATTATCTTGTCTACAGTTTGGACACTAAATCCTATGTTCACTCCACCTACTGATAATGACAACATTTTAATTTTATGGCACTTGTATCACATTAAACCACTTCACAAACCTTGACACCAAGTCACATTAGAGGTTAGGATAGTTGGCCAAAAACTGTTGAAAGGGATAGATTTGAGTAAAGTATTAAAGGAGTAAGGAATGCTCCAGTGAAAGACCTTAAGACCCAGGCAGCTGCTGTTACTACAGCCAATGTGCAGTGATTAAAGCTGAAGATGTGCAAGATGTTGCTGGGACTAGTTTATCAACCCTTTGCTTTTTTAATCAGTCATATGCCACTGGACAGAGCATTAAACAAACAATTATTGGTGTTGCAATAAAGGTAATTTGATAATTGTGATGGGCTTTAATATTTCTTTAAAGACTAGACCAATCAAATTGGTAAGGAGAATCTAGAAATGAGTTTGTGGAATGTTTCCAGGGCGGCTTTGGAGCAACATATTTTGGAATTGACGAGGAGTATGTTATTTTGGATCTATAAGAGTGTGAAGAAGCAGAGTTAATTAGTAATCTCAGAATAAACGGTCAACTTGGATCAAGGCATCAAAATGCAATTAAATTCTGTGGTAAGTTTAAAAACAACACACTGCAATCACAGTCAATAATATTAAATTGAAACAAAGCCAAATACAGAGGTATGAACAAAGAACTGGCGAAGGTTTATTGAAATGAGTTGATAAAAGGGAATGACTATAAATAAGCAATAAGAAACATTTAAAGAAACTATTTAACATGCTCATCAAAAATAGAAATCTTATCTAAGAAGCTAAGATTACTATTAAATTAAAGGAAGCGGCTTATAATAGTATACAGATTTGCTCGCTGAGCTGGAAGGTTCATTTCCAGACGTTTCGTCACCCTATTAGCTAACATCTTCAGTGGGCTTCAGGCAAAGCACTACTGAAAATTCCTGCTTTCTATTTATATGTCTGGGTTTCTTTGGGTTGGTGATGTCATTTCCTGTGGTGGTGTTATTTCCTGTGGTGAGGTCACTTGCTGTTCCATTTCTTGGGGGTGGTAGATGGGGTCAAACTCGATGTGTTTGTTGATAGAGTTCCAGTTGGAATGCAATGCTTCTAGGAATTCTCGTGCGTGTCTCTGTTTGGCTTGTCCTAGGATGGATGTGTTGTCCCAGTCGAAGTGGTGTCCCTCCTCATCCGTACGTAAGGATACTAGTGAGAGAAGGTCATGCCTTTTTATGGCTAGTTGGTGTTCATGTGTCCTGGTGGCTAGTTTTCTGCCTGTTTGTCCAATGTAGTGTTTATTGCAGTCCCGGCACGGTATTTTGTAAATGACACTAGTTTTGACACAAGCAGGGATGGGAGAAATTATAATGGGAATTAGAAAAGGCAAAATGATTGAGCAATATGTCTATCTTCGCAGGAGAGGAAAAACGTTCCACAACAGAAATGGAAGGTAACCTAAGTGGTAAAAATAATGAGAAAATTAAGGTAATTATTATCAGCAGAAGTAAATTACTGGAAGAACTTTTGAAACTAAAATCCAGGACTTGCCAACCTATATCTACATCTAAAATAAATAGCTATGGAGATAATTGATGCACTGCCCATAATTTGCCTAAATTCACAATATCCTGGAATGGTCTAATTAGTTTGGAAACTAGAAATTGTAACATTGCTGTTCAAGAAAGAGGGAGATAAACAGGGAATAACCGGTCAGTTAAGCTGACATCAAACATCAGGAAAATTCTAGAATTTATTTTCGCAATGCACTTCGAAAATCAGAGTGTGATCAGATGAAGTCACTATGGTTTTACAGAAGGAAAATTGTGTTTGACAGATTTACTTGAAATTTTTGAAACGTTTGTAAGGAAGAATTAAAATGCTGTGACCAGAAGCTCAATGTCAGTCACACTCATGGATTGAAGAGCAATCATCTTAGCTGCCTTTGGTCTCTCCAACTTAAACACCACCAAACCGTGTCTCTAGTAGAATCTTCTTCTCTTTTGATTTGCCGCATTGAAAGCTTAATATTAATTTCAGTAACATTAGATCATAATGAATGCTCCCATTTTATTCATGAAAAAGTAATACCGCAGTTATTGCTATTTTCAGCTCCTGTAAACCCATCCCATTACCATCTCCCTTTACATTGAAAAATCATCCCTTTTGTTATATAATCTCCCCTGCCTTCTGTCCTATCACAGATATTCCTTTAAATGTTTTTACCTGGCTTCACCTTTCATACCTCCGTACTTGCTTAACAACTTTTGTGGTTTTGAGCTTTTCCAGTTCTGGTGATAGATCCTCCACCTGAAACACTCACTCTATTTCTCTCTCCACAGATGCTGCCTGACCTGCTGAGTATTCCCAACATTTACTGTTTCTATTCCACTTTTGTGGATTGCTGAACATTGATCCATTAAAACTGAATCTGTTGATTATTGCAAAGATGATTCGGTGCTCTTTCTGACAGTGATGTTCGTCAGAGTCTGTAGTGGTTCCTTATCCAGCTCCTTGAACCACGTAAATGAATCACCCATCCTATTCATCATGATCATTAAAGTCAAATTCAGAATAAACCCATTGACATCAAAGTCTTTGAACTGTTCATTCTGTCAGTACTCTACTTTTTGAGACATTTTTCTGAGCTGATGCTGGACTTGTTATGAGTGTTTCATCTTCCAAACCTGATGTGTCTAGTGGTGAAATGGGGCTTGAGTATCATGAATGTCCCCAAATCTAACTGACTGTTGTGTTTCTTGAGCATTGCTGCCAGTTTATAAGAGCTGGATATCCACTGTGGTAAGAAGACCAGGTCAGAAACTTGGAAGTCTGCAAGGAGTGACTTACTTCCTGCCTTACCAAAGCTCACCACTTAGAAGGTACATGGTGAAAGTGTGACACAATCTCATCCATTTAAGCCATTGCAAGTAATTGGCTTGAATCGCAGACGAGGTTCTAACATCATGACTTTGAACTTCAGCAAGCTTTTTCGCTGCCAATGGAAAATCTATGAAAAACCCAAAGAAAGAGGAGGAGTTGCACACTCCACCACTTTCAGGTTTTTTTTAATGGATTCTCTGCCAAAGTTATTGAGAATGGTGGATGAACAAATGTACCACTTAAAATCTATTCTGTAACCTATTGACCCTAGCAAGGCCCAAATTGGAACAGAGTAAAATTATCTGGAAACTAATGGTAAAAGATAAATGGGATCATGCAGTCAAATTAATATTTTACAGTAAAGAGGAAATATTAGTGCCCCTTTTAAAAATATATCAAAAGCTAAGAGTGATAGACTTCAATATTTTGGATTCTTTTGTAGCCCTGTTTTTTAATTAAAAAGAAATTGAAAAGGATGAACTTCCCTTTCCACCTTTCAGTGGAATAAACATACATTTTCACCAAAACTTTGAAATATGCTTCTATGTAAATGAAATCACTTTGGCATACCAGCTCAGGGGAGTTTCCAAGTCGTGACAATGAGAGGGAATTGTTTTATCCTTTGCCTAATGTTGCAACAAGCACTTGTTGCAACTGTGAGAGGAAGATAACATTTTGAAGTATTTGATAGTTCTTTGGAACCGAAGAGGCAGGCAAAGTTTAACGGAACAGTGTAGGGGACAGGCGATTCAGGCACATGTTAAGTACATTCCAATAAGGTTGAAAAGCAAGGGAATGAAAGCCACCTTAATGATAAGGGAAATGGAAACAACAACAAAGGGTGACGAATGCTTGTCTGGTGAATTGTTCAAGTGAGAGCCAGGCTAAATTCAATAAGTTAATATGTAGAAGTGAAATGGAATAGAAGTGAAGAGGAAAATAAGGCTGACAAGGTAAATGCAAGAACAGGATCCCCTCGTGAGTCAAAGGGCATACATCAGAGTAAGGGGCCACCCATTTAAGACCGGGGTTAGGAGGAAGTTCTTCTCTCTGAAGGCAGTTAATCTCTAGAATTCTTTACCAGAGAGAGCTGTGGAAGCTGGTTCATTAAAAGCATTCAAGACTGAGACGGGTTGAATTTTCAATCAACAGGGAAATCAGGTGTTATGCCAGTAGGGCAAGGAAATGGGGTTGGGGGTCCTCAGGTCAGCCATGATCTCACCCAACGGCAGAGCAGATTTAATGGACTGGTTAGTCTACTTTTTGTGGTCTTATCATAGTCTTATAGAATTGCTGTTGATATAAAAGGAAACTCAGAAATCTTCTGCCAGCATTTAAATTGTACGCTAGGGGCAAGTGGTGGAAAAGGGCCTTTTAGGTACAAAAAAGCCATGTATGTTTAGAGAAGCAGAGCAAGTCTAAAATACTTGAATACATTTGATCAGTCTTTACTGAGGAAGAGCGATCTGACAACGTATCAGTAAAACTGGAGATGGTAGAGGTAATGGGTAATAATGGCTTGCATCCAAGATTACTAAGGGAAGTAGGGGTGGGGATAATAGATGGGTTTCCCATAACCTTCCAATTTACCACTAGTGCAGAGGAGATGCCAAATGATTGGAGATTGGTAAATGTGACACATTATTCAAAAAAGGGTGTTATACCATTTCTTTGAACTACAAGCCTGTCAGATCGGTGAATAAGTGATAGAGAAACTAAAATCAACAGACACGTAGAGAAATTGCAAGGACTTATAAAACAGATGATGCTTGATCAGTCTAATTTTTTTTTTGATGAAGAAACAGAGAAGGGTGGATGAAGGGAAAGCAATGGATATTGTCTACTTGGATTTGCAGGAACCTTTTGACAAAGCCACACAAAAGACTGGTTAATTACATTGAGGCTCATAGAATAGGAGAATCTGAGTCACTTGGATAAAATTCTGACTCTGATGAATGTGGCAAATGGTTGATTGTTTTTCAGACTGGAGGGTAGACAGTATTATCCCCAAAGGAGTAGTGCTAGGCCAACTGGTTTCTCTGAAACATTTCAAGAACTTGAATGTTGGAAGGCAAAATAATATTTCATGATTTGCTAGTGACACAAAACTTGGAAGTATTGCAGATAATGAGAGTGTACCTATTGACTGCCACAGGATATAACTAGGTGACAGGACAATTTAAAAGAGAGATAATGTGCAGGAGTGCAGTTTAGCAGAAGAGGTAGGAGAGCGGCATAGGTATACAAAGAGTGTTCAGGCTCAGATTGACTGTGGATTTGTGGGTGTGGCCCTTTGAAGGTGGGAGGGTATGTTGAGAGAGAGAAATAAGCAAAGGAGAAGGAATCCTGGGCTTCATAATTACAGGTAATCAGTGTGAAAGCGGGGGTTGGGGGGGGGGGGGGGGGGGGTCTGCAAGAACTTCACAGAATTTCGATTATTGTGTCCAGTTGTGGTTCCCGTACTTCAGGAAAGATGGGAAGATCCTTGAGAGGGTCAAGAGATTTATTAGAATAATTCCAGGCATAAAGACTTTAGCTGCAAGGAAAGGCTGGAGATGATGATGTTGTTATCCTTGGAGAAGGGAAGATTGGGTCAAGATATACAAGAGGAAGTAAATAAAGAAAGGCTGATCCCATTTGTTGGTGGTTTCGAGGACAACGGGATACAGACGAGAGATTTCAGGCAAGAGACGCAGAGGGATTTTTTTCTTAAACTATTTACTGCAGCAAGTGGTGCTGACCTGGAGCACACTGATGTGGGGGTGATTAGAGTGAAGACTCACTCACTTTCAACAAGAATTTGGATGGGCATTTTGCAATAAACTTGCAGTCCTACAGGGATAGAATTGGGGAATGGGAGTGATTGGGTTGTGTTGTAGAGAGGAGAAAGTGAGGACTGCAGATGCTGGAGATCAGAGCTGAAAATGTGTTGCTGGAAAAGCGCAGCAGGTCAGGCAGCATCCAAGGAGCAGGAGAATTGACGTTTCGGGCATGAGCCCTTCCTGAAGAAGGGCTCATGCCCAAAACATCGATTCTCCTGCTCCTTGGATGCTGCCTGACCTGCTGCGCTTTTCCAGCAACACATTTTCAGTTGTGTTGTAGAGAGCATAACATGGACATCATAGGCTGAATAATGGGGCAGCATGGTGGCTCAATGGTTAGCACTGTTTTCTCACAGCGCCAGGGACCCGGGTTCAATTCCAGTCTCAAGCGATTGTCTGTGGGAAGTTTGCACGTTCTCCCTGTGTCTGCATGGGTTTCCTCCAGGTGCTCCAGTTTCCTTCCACAATCCAAAGATTTGCAGGTTAGATGAATTGGCCATGCTAAATTGCCCATAGTATACACGAATGTGTAGGTTAGGTGCATTAATCGGAAGTAACTATAGGATATTAGGGTAGAGGAATGGATCTGGGTGGGTTCCTCTTTGAAGGGTTGGTGTGGACTTGTTGGCCAAGGGGCCTACTTCCACATTGTAGGGATTCTATGATAATCTCATTCTGTGCTGTAGTGACTGTTTTGGTAAATCATTTTCACTCCAACATGACTGACCAGAAGACATTGATATATTTGTGCTGAAGTATATCTGGGGTCAGTCTCCAGAATTGGCATTTCTGGTGTAAAGCTTCAGTTCGGCAGTGTCACCCAGATTTAGCGTGCACTGAGTCTAATTTTCAGCCCTCCTAATTGAATAGCCCACCAATAAATCAGGAAGGGTTGCCCCTTGGGCATGCCATTGTCTGTGCAGCGTTGTCTGAACCTCCCTCGCATCAAACAAGGTTCTGAATGAGAACATCAGTTTAGAAACAGAAATTCTCCTCCTTCTGTAACAACCTAATTCTGACATCAGTTGTGTTAGTTTGACAGAAGAATCAAATTCGGCAGAACATGAAAGCTAAGTAAAAGAGGATGTAAAAAAAGACATGAAGGGCAAATGTTTTGCACAGAGGGTGGTTCTTGTGTGGAATAAATTTCCTGAGGAAGTGGTGGATGAGGGTACAGTTACAACATTTCAAAGACATTTGGATAAGTACATGAATAGAAAAGGTTTGGAGGGATATGCGCCAGGAGCAGACAGGTGGGACTAGTTTAGTCTGGAATTATGTTTGGCATTGATTGGTTGGACCAAAGGGTCCGTTTCTGTGCTGTATGACTCTATGACTATTACTTTATGACTCTGTTTTTGGTGCACCTCATTATTAATCCTTTTAACTGTGTATAACATATTCCCTCAAACTTTTTTCTCGTTTATTTTATAAATTTTGAAATGTAATTCTATTTTCCACTACCCAATCTTGCCTCAAGTCGCTGATTTTGCAAATTCGGGTGATATAGAGGTCTCATTATTCTCTGGAAATGTGTTCTGTTTGGACTTGGAAAGATTGTTTGTCAATGGCTGGATGACCAATGGCTCTAATTCTCTTCCTGATAGTCTGAAGTCTATAGGTCACCTTAAATTGGAGGACCATTAATCTATTGGATTTTCTCTGTAGAGGCTGTCATCTCTGCTGGAACAGACTATTTCTTCTTTGCAGTTTTCTGAATCATTGGATGTTGATTATTCCTTCTCATAGATGAATTCCCTGGAAATTGTAAGCACCATATCTTCAATCAGCTGATTTTTATTGTCAATTTGTGCTGAAGCTTCACGCAATTCTGATCTCCCTCCTATAGGAAGGATGTAGTGAAATTTGAAAGGGTTCAGAAAATATTTGCAAACATGTTGCCAGGGTTGCAGAGTTTGAGCTATAAGGAGAGGCTGAACAGGCTGGGGCTGTTTTCCCTGGAGCGTCAGAGGCTGAGGGGTGGCCTTATAGAGGTTTACAAAATTGTGAGGAGCATAGATAGAGTAACTAGACAAGGTCTGTTCCCTGGGGTGGGGCGTCCAGAACTGGAGGGCATAGGTTTAGGATGAGAGGGAAAGATTTAAAAGATTTAAAGAACTAAGGGGCAACTTTTTCATACGATGGAGGTTAATTCAATTACAACATTTAAAAGGCATTTGGATGGGTATATGAATAGGAAGGGTTTAAAGGGATATGGGCCAAGAGCTGGCAAATGGGACTAGATCGTGTTGGGATATCTGGTCAGCATGGACGAGTTGGACCTAAGGGTCTGTTTCCATGCTGTACATCTCTATGACTCTATGACTCTATTTGGATTGGTTTTGACTCTCTCACTGCCTTCTGTGATCGCATTATTGATAAAACCAATAATGGCATGATCTCTGTCAAAAATACTGAGGATTTTTCCTGGAAACATAAAGAAGTCAATATTCTGTTTGAACTACTTTCTTCCAAGTTAGTTCAGTGTCTAACATCAGTCCTGAATCTGCCCTAGTTATTTGTTTACTCAGCTGTGTTGCTGTCTGAGTTACATCTGTTGCAGATTTGTAAATTGAATCAAAGGGAATGCTGTTCGCTGACTATCCCAATGCTTGTTTTTCCTCAAAAACTTTGCTCGCTCTTGCAACCTGAGAATTCTTCAGTGTTCACAGCAGTGGAAAATAATTGTGTCATTCGCACACTTCTTGTTTACAGTATGCATCCAGTTTCCTATGTGTATGTAGCTAACCATAGAACCCCTACAGTGTGGAAGCAGGTCATTCAACCTATTGAGTCCACACTGATCCTCTGAAGAGCATCCCACCCAGATGCTTCCCACCCTGTAACCCGACATTTCCCATGGCTAATCCACCTAGCCTGCACTTCCCGAGACATTATTTAACATGGCTAATCCATCTAACCTGCACATCTTTGGACAGTGGGAGGAAACCGGAGCATTCAGAGGAAACCCACGCAGAATCGGGGAGAATGTGCAAGCTCCACACAGACAATCGCCCAAGGATGAAATCAAATCTAGGTCCCTGACATTGCGAGGCAATAACGCTCACCACTGAGCCACTATGCCAACCATATCATCTCCAGATTCTGTGTCTTTTTTTTATAAATTCCACCGTGGACTTGGGGAATCCTACAAGATTTTCTACTGGCTGTACTTTGACTTCAACCAGCAATTCCTGGATCAGTTGTTCCTTAACTTTACATTATTTAATTCCATTGATCATTCGAATAAGATTCAATGCTTTGCTGCTCAAGAGTGAGAATTGTTGATTTTGAAGTATGTATTGTTTTCTACTGTTTAGTATCCCCTACACTGGAAATGTGATGTTGCATACCTTTAACCCTAAGTGTTATGCCCCCTGGGCCACATGGTTACTCAGCTGTAGAGAGTTTTCTCTAACCATGGCTCACTATCTGAGAATACAGTGGCAGGCATTATCAACCAGGTGTCTATTTATCCCATCATTTTAAAAACATTCTAGCATTTTCTCTATGGCTAATGTAAGGCCAACAGGTCTGTTGTTCCCTGTTTTCTCTCAAACTCTTTTCTTAGACAGCAAGGTAATATTTGAAATTTCCAATCTGCAGGAATCATTATAGAAGCTGTAGAATTTGGGAAGATAATCACCAAAGCATCAATTAATCTTCAGCTCTTCTCTACTGTGGACTGTGTTGTATGAGTGGGTGACTCTAAGTCGAATCTGAAGATCTCACACCACTCTTTTCATGTGTTATGTAAATAGTCAAATCAAATCTGCGCCACAACTCATAGTATCTTCGTTGAAAATGTCAGCTCAATGACACTGTGTGAGCTGTTGCTTATAATGAAAGTTGTTGCCAACATCCTGTTCACATACTGGGAGTTTCAGGGCCTTTTGGTCTAATGCAGAACTTTCTGGTCCAATTAGAAGAATCTTAGTGAGCAAAATAGAATTTATTACTTGTTAGCAACTCGTTGTATTGATACAGTGTGCCCTGTTGCAGAAGTCTTGAGGAAGACCAGATGTTAAGACCAAAAAGCTCCACAAAATAAGGACAGGAGTAGACCATCAGGCCCCTCGAGCCTGCTCCATTGTTCAATGAGATCATGGCTTATCCGACATTTCTTCCGTTGGCTTTCCTGCCCTTTCCTGTAACCTTTGATTCCGCTCCTCATCAAGAATCAATGTTGGACCTGATTCCTTCAAGATCGTCAGCGGTTCTATCTGTATATCCATCCAGTGTAATCATTTTGGGTAATGCTTATGCCATTCCTAAGTATTAACACTTCTCAACTGATGTACAACAGGCAATAAATGCTGGCCTATCCAGTGCTATTCACGTCCCATGAATATAAATAAATAGGAACAATGAATTGGTACCAATTTAAACATAGGTTTTACTTTTCTATTTTAACCATTTTGTTACTCAGGGTAAATCAAAGGTAGGTGCCTAGATAGGAGAATGGGGCTGAATGTGATTACCTGGAGGTATACCTGGATATTTCCTGGCTGCTTTGAGTAAATATGATGATGTTCTGTTCATGGCCTAACTTGGTCTGTTGACAGCCCAGTTCCTCATTCAAATGAACACAGGAATCGATTTGCTTTGGAGCACTCAAGACAATTTGTAGCTCAGGTTGTGGATGAGGTTGTTGACTTGCTCGCTGAGCTGGTAAGTTTGTTTGCAGGCATTTCGTCACCATTCCAGGTAACACCATCGGTGTACCTCCGGTTAGGACAAGCCAAACAGAGACATGCACAGGAATTCCTGGACGCTCGGCACTCAAACCGGAACTCCATTAACAAGAATGTAGAGTTGGACCCCATGCACCAACCACTAAGAAGCAGAACCAGTAACAAAACCGGAAATGACATCACCAACTCCAGCAGAACCAGACACAAAAATAGCAAGTGGGATGGAACACCAACGCTTCACAGAGGCGCACTGATGATGTTACCGAGAATGGTGATGCAATGTCTGCTAACAAACTCACCAGCTCAGTGAGCAGGTCAACAAGCTCATCAAGGAGAAAGTGAGGACTGCAGATGCTGGAGATCAGAGCTGAAAATGTGTTGCTGGAAAAGCACAGCAGGTCAGGCAGCATCCAAGGAGCAGGAGAATCGACGTTTCGGGCATGGGCCCTTCTTCAGGAATGAGGAAAGTGTGCCCAGCAGGCTAAGATAAAAGGTAGGGAGGAGGAACTTGGGGGAGGGGCGTTGGAAATACGATAGGTAGAAGGAGGTTAAGGTGGGGGGTGATAGGCCGGAGTAGGGGTGGGGGGCGGAGAAGTCAGGAAGAAGATTACAGGTTAGGAAGATGGTGCTGAGTTCGAGGGTTGGGACTGAGACAAGGTGGGGGAGGGGAAATGAGGAAACTGGAGAAATCTGAGTTAATCCCATGTGGTTGGAGGGTTCCGAGGCGGAAGATGAGGCGCTCTTCCTCCAGCCGTCGTGTTGCTATGGTCTGGCGATGGAGGAGTCCAAGGACCTGCATGTCCTTGGTAGAGTGGGAGGGGGAGTTGAAGTGTTGAGCCACGGGGTGGTTGGGTTGGTTGGTCCGGGTGTCCCAGAGGTGTTCTCTGAAATGTTCCGCAAGTAGGCGGCCTGTCTCCCCAATATAGAGGAGGCCACATCGGGTGCAGCGGATGCAGTAAATGATGTGTGTGGAGGTGCAGATGAATTTGTGGCGGATATGGAAGAATGCCTTGTGGCCTTGGAGGGAAGTAAGGGGGGAGGTGTGGGCGCAAGTTTCGCATTTCTTGGGGTTGCAGGGGAAGGTGCCAGGAGTGAAGGTTAGGTTGGTGGGGGGTGTGGACCTGATGAGGGAGTCATGGAGGGAGTGGTCTCTTCGGAATGCTGATGGGGAGGGGAGGGAAATATATCCCTGGTGGTGGGGTCCGTTTGGAGGTGGCGGAAATGATGACGGATGATATGATGTATATGGAGGTTGGTGGGGTGGTAGATGAGGACCAGTGGGGTTCTGTCCTGGTGGCGATTGGAAGGGCGGGGCTCAAGGGCAGAGGAGCGGGAAGTGGAGGAGATGCGGTGGAGAGCATCGTCGATCACGTCTGGGGGGACATTGCAGTATTTGAAGAAGGAGGCCACCTGGGTTGTTCGGTGTTGGAACTGGTCCTCTTGGGAGCAGATGCGGCGGAGATGAAGGAATTGGAAATATGGGATGGCGTTTTTACAGGGGGCAGGGTGTGAGGAGGTGTAGTCTAGGTAGCTGTGGGAGTTGGTCGGTTTATAGTAAATGTCCGCGTTGATTCGGTCGCCCGAGATAGAAATGGAGAGGTCTAGGAAGGGTAGGGAGGAGTCTGAGACGATCCAGGTAAATTTGAGGTCGGGGTGGAAGGTGTTGGTAAAGTGAATGAACTGTTCAACCTCTTCGTGGGAGCACGAGGCAGCACTGATACAGTCATCAATGTAGAGGAAGAAAAGGTGGGGGGTGGTGCCAGTGTAGCTGCGGAAGATGGACTGTTCCACATATCCTACGAAGAGGCAGGCATAGCTGGGGCCCATGCGGGTGCCCATGGCTACTCCTTTGGTTTGGTTTGCTGAGCCACCCTGTGGCTCAACACTTCAACTCCCCCTCCCACTCCACCAAGGACATGCAGATCCTTGGACTCCTCCATCGCCAGACCATAGCAACATGACGGCTGGAGGAAGAGTGCCTCATCTTCCACCTCGTATCCCTCCAACCACATGGGATTAACTCAGATTTCTCCAGTTTCCTCATTTCCCCTCCCCCACCTTGTCTCAGTCCCAACCCTCGAACTCAGCACCACTTTCCTAACCTGCAATCTTCTTCCTGACTTCTCTGCCCCCACCCCCCACTCCGGCCTATCACCCTCACCTTAACCTCCTTCCACCTATCGCATTTCCAACGCCCCTCCCCCAAGTCCCTACTCCCTACCTTTTATCTTAGCCTGCTTGGCACACTCTCCTCATTCCTGAAGAAGGGCTCATGCCCGAAACGTCGATTCTCCTGCTCCTTGGATGCTGCCTTACCTGCTGCGCTTTTCCAGCAACACATTTTCAGCAACAACCTCATCTATTTGCTTCGCAAATGGCTGTTGGAAATGTACAGAGTTAAAAAAGAGGGCACTACATTCTATCAAACTTTAATTAATAATTGCTTCCCAGGATGTATCAATATTTCAAATCCACTTTTAAGGAATTGTAATTGGATGTTTCTTTTATAGATTTGTGAACTAATTGCCGCTCATTAACAGATGGTAGTTTTGTGAAAGAGAATGGAATGCATGACATCATATTTCAGATGTTGTAGAAATACTTATCCAAACTTTCTGTCCTTCAATTTCAAATCAACCATTCAGATTTTTCTCTATAATAATTTGAAATAAGTTAAATAGATATCCTATTTGCCATTTGAAAGAAAATAAAAGCAATAATAACTAGAGCTTGTATTTACACAACATCTTTAACAATGTAAAAAATCCCAAATCATTTTACAGGATCGTTATCAGACAAAATGTACGTCAGTGCAACATGCAATATTCACAAAGCTTAATGATGCAGGAAGTATTAAGGATCATCTATGAAGGAGGGGAGAGGGGTAGTGAGGCAGATACGTTAGAAGTGTTAGAACAGAGCTCAGGACTAAAGCAATTGAAGACACAGCCATCAGAGATTGCTAAAAAGACAAGAGTTGGAGAAACGCACAAATCTTAAAGGGTTGCAAGGAAGGAAGCAGTTTGGGAGTTATGAGACCAGCAATGGATTTGAAAGGAAGTTGAGAATTGTAGCATTAAGGTGTTGATGGACAGGGAGCCAATGGAGATCAGCAAACAGAGGAATGTTAGTTGACCCAAAATGTAGGAAGCAGTGTTTTGGATAACTTCAGGTCTTTGTAAGGTGGAAGTTATGCGGTCAGCCAGGGGATCATTGGAACAGTCAATCGAGGAGTGACAAAGGCATCAGAAAGAGTTTCATCAGCAGAAGCACTGAGGCAAGGCAAGTTGGATGGTGTTACAGAGGTTGAGGTAAGCAGTCTTGTTGATGGCATGAATATGTGATCAGAAGTTTATCTCAGAGTTATCAACAACATCAAGATGTGAAGAGATTTGGATCATCCCCGCACAGTTCCCAGCATGAAGAATTGAGTTGATGCAAAAGAGAATGGAATTTGTGACAGTGGCTGTGTCGTGCTTAGTTGGTGAAATTCCTGCTTGTTTGTCTTGACAAGCTCGAGAGGCAGAATGAATGGTTATGGCAGGGTAGTGAGAGTTGATGATGAGGTAGAGGTTGGTGGTGACAATGTGCAGGTGGAGACTAAGATTATATTTTAGGGAGATTTAACCAAGGGATTGTACAGAGATGAGAAATAGGAAAGGGCCAATGCAGTTTGTTGGGAAACTGCAGAGGTAATGTAACATGAGTGCGCTGAGTAACCTTTGCTGGCTGCAATTGTGCAGATAAGAATGGAACGAGGTGAGGATTGTTACACCCAGAAGAGGCTTTCGAGGAGGATGACATAGTCAGTTGTGTCATAAGCTGCAGAAAAATTGAGGAAGATAAGTTTATCATGGTCACTGTCACAGATTATTGTTTGTGACTTTGATCAGCTCTTTTGATATCATGGCAGTGACAGAAATCTAAATGAAAGGATTGAAACGCAGTGAAAGAAAAGGTTGTATTTGGAAGGTGACAAGAAACTCAAGCACTTTGGAGAAGAAAGGGAGACAGGAGCTTTTCAGGAGGGAGGGACAGTCAATAGGAGCACTTTTGGGAATTTCTGTTTTTGATTAGCATTATAGGATCTTTCTCATCTGTCTGTGAAGATAGATAGATCATCAGTATAATATCCGAGGGCTCTCCTTTGGAGATCTGTCAGCTACTGTTGTGCAGACCCTGCATCGCATACACATTTTGATTCCTCAAATGATGGTCCCTTCTACATTTTAGAATGGAAATTACATATCAAAAGGTCCATCTTCATCAGATCAAGGATGATAGTCATTTGGGGTGTTGTCAAATTTATGATGCAATGTACCTTAAAATATTCCTTCATAGATTCAAACTGGATACAAATACAGCTAAGTCTTACATCAACAAGTCTTTTTTTTATAAAGTATAATTGACTGCTTATAAGGAAACATTTGTGCATTGTTACATCTCCAGACACAAATGAAGTAAGCTAATATTTTAACTGGGAAAATAATTTCAAGATATTGTATCGAGAATAAGGCAAAGAACAGTCCTGACAATGCGTTTCAGCACGAATCACTGAACCGTGCAATAAAGTGGGTTAAAGGCCAATCATCAGATCATGTGGTTAACCCTTTTTTTAGCCACCAGATGCCTATCCATAGTGCATATCATCAGATTCTTCTCCTCATACCAGGGCACACCACATGTTGCTATTTTTAGAGCTGCATGCTTGTTAGTAAATGAATGTGGGGCTTCTACATTCTCATCTGTATTTGTCAGATTCTAAATTCAGGTAATTCATTTTTGGCAGTGTTCGAGTTCTGACTTTCATATATTGTCACTCAGTTCAGAAAAGGCAACTTCTGAGTAATGCATTAATGAAGACTTTGTGCTGTGCAATACCTTGAAGCCATGTACAATGTCGTAGGAAAGTACTTTGTGATATTCACTATGAACGGTTTTCTAGTGCAAAACTGGACGTGTCTGCTCTCTGCTGACTTTTGTGGACCTGTCATTTCTGATCCCTCCCATCTCGATAAGCTCTACCAGCTGCAGACGAGGAATTGGTTTGGGAGGTACTTCTGATAATGAGATATGGAAACCTAAGAATTTACATCTCCCTTCCCTTGCCTTGAATAATTGGTTATTTAAATCTCTCATTTTAAAAAAAAAAATTGCCAATGTGAAGTGAAGAAATGAGAGGCATACAGAGGAATGTGTTTGGTCCAGGATTAATACCAGCAAGACCCTTAGTTACACTTTCTGAATTGATGAATGTAGGGGAACAGCAGAATGTAAACATTTTTGTGTTGGATTTCTGGGGCCAGAACATGGTCAGTTTACACAAGAAAGTGTAGGTCCGGTTGATGAAGCAACCAAGATCAGATCATTTGCGCTGCCCTTCCATCCTGTAATAATGCTGCAGAATTGCCATTTCATCACAACTAAGAACTTTCCATTTTTTCATCTGACAAAATCTAGATATGAAGCTGAGTCTGCCTTCTTTTCAAACCTGAAACTATGTGATTTTAACATCATTGATACGCTGGGAGTTGGAGGATTTGGAAGAGTTGAGCTGGTAGGTGCAATTTCTTTTATAAACAGTTGGTTTGTCTAACCCTGCCTCTTATTTTGTTCAGCAAAAGAATGAACTTGCATTTATATAGCACCTTTCACAATGTCAGGACATTTCAAAATGCTTCCTAGTCAAAGAAGTGGCTTTGAAGTATGTAATGAACAGAATGAAAGATGATTTATTTTTAAATTGCTGCCTAAAGTCAGAATTTCCAGTCCCACATTTTCAGTGATGGTAATGAGGGTGAGTTTTAAAGGGTATGCCAACATTAAAAAATTGTTGCTCCTTAATAAAAACGTGTAAAAATTAAAAATAAATGCTGGTACCTCAAACATTCAATTTCACTCCTGTTGCAATTACTTGTTACGTTAATAGTTTTTAAATCGCATTACAGCACCAACTTATTTTGCAGATTTTTGTACTTCATGAGATGTTCATCATTGCAGTATCAGTGGGAACTATGCAAATATACTGGGGGTTTATTAAAGTGGAGGGCTGGTTGTTTGCTGTAGGGAAAATTTATGCCTTTCAGATAACACAGAAATGTGAGTTAGCTTTTGAGTTTGTTGTTGGTGACATTGGAGAGCTAAAGCAGAAACTGCAAGTGAGGATATCCCAGAAGGGTCTAAGCCTTCCAACATACACTCCCTTGTAAGATACATTTACACCTCAGCAAGAAAAGGTTTGTGTGAAAGTAAGTGCTTATTGGAGACCTGATCAATGGCTAATGGCACTTCCTGGAATGAGAACTGCATGTGAAAACCACACTAAATCAATCTACAGGCTCATTACAGACAATGGCAGGAGACATTGCAAAGTCAGCCAGGGTGCAGTCCACAGAAATAACAGGTGCCCTAGTCATCTTTCTACGAATCGTACAATACTGTCTCGATAGAGCCAATTTTATGAATTATGCAGCATTTCTACGGTAGATTGATTGCACTGACACTATCACTTGTATATCCGTCAACAATTCCCTCCCTTCCTCTCTTTTGTTAGAAAACCAATATCCAGAATTTGACCAGAATCTAATCTCAGAAAAGATTCTGAGAGTTACTATTTTTTTATCAGAGAATGTTGACCATGCATGTATCTTGTTACAATTATACATTCCTTAAGTGAGGTTGAAAAATAGCAAAAGTTAATCTTTAGAAGCATTGTATTTTACAATATGACCCACAGTGAATTGGCAGAATGATGTAGCACACTGTATTCTTTACAGCGTTAGCATGGAAGGAGGTGCATGAGTGTTTGTCCCCTGTCAAATAGCAATCCTTCCTACTTGGATCCATGCACCTTCTTTACCTTTTGCCAGGCACTCAACCTTAAATTCATAGCTGCCCTCTGAAGTAGACACTAGAGATCTGCTTTAACACTATAAGTAGCACAGAGTGACAGAAATGGATGTTGCAGTCACTCAAATCTTTGACTTTCATTTTGAGCTCCTGGGCAGTATTATTTATTTTGTTGCTATATGGTGCAGATTCCCTTTCTAGAAAGCCCTCTTTGTAATATCAGATGCCACGTCCATTGTTCCAGTGACATTGTACAACTGTTATCAAAGAACAACTTGCATTTATCCAGTACCTTTCAGTTACTTCAGGGCATCCCATAGTGCTTCAATGAAGGGCAGCATGGTGGCTCAGTGGTTAGTACTGCTGCCTCACTGCACCAGGGTTTGATTCCATCCTTGGGTGACTGTCTGTATGGACTTTGTACATTCTCCCTGTGTCTGCATGGATTCCCTCTGGGTGCAGCAGTTTACTCCCAGAGTCCAAAGATCTGCAGGTTAGGTGAATTAGCCTTACTAAATTGCCCGGTAGTGTCCAGGGCCTTGCGACTATGTGAATTAGTCCTGGAAAATGTAATGTTACAAGGAGAGGGTAGGGGGTGGGTCTGGATGAGATGCTCTTCGGAGGGTCAGTGTTAGACCGAATCAGCCAAACGTCTTGCTTCCACACTGTAGGGATCCTATGAAGTACTTCAACAGTGTTCGTCATTGTTGTAATGTAGGGAAAAAGCGAAGCTAGTGTTTTTGTACAGTAATATCCCATGCACAGCAATGTTTCCGTTTTCCTGGATAGTGACATTAGTTGTGAGAGGGACATTAGCCAGAGCACTGAAAGAGCTCCTGTGTTGTTTTTTGAAGGGTGTAATAGTATCTTTCATATCAACAACTTATTTGATACTGTATTAAAGTGTCAAGCGCGATTGTGTGCTCAGATCACTGATGTGGGACTTAACCCCGTAACCTACTCATTCAGAGACAAGTGTGAAGCCACTGAACCAAAGCAGGCATCTAACCAAGATTGTTAACAGTCATTTATTGTGTTTTGTGTTCTTAGTAGCAATCATCGTTTTTGAAGGGAACATACATTGTGAAATCATAATGAATGAAATCATGAATTATTGTGGCACTTTTGGTCAAATTGATTGATCTCTTCCACAAAGCCTTTCATGTGCGGGTCAATGACTATTATTCACCATCTGGATGAACTCATGCTAAGCCTTATGTTTATTCTCTTTCTTAGCCACAAAAAATATCTAGCCATACCATAATACCAAAATACCATCCACAGAAATCTTCTTAGCCTCTTCAATGAAGAGTCTCATTTTTGTTTCATGGGAACCTAAATGTTCCCATTCTGCCTTTAATTGACCAACTGTTAGTTATATTTTCTACGAACCTATATGGATGGCTGGCATGTGGTTCAGGATGCATGGCCTCTCAGTCATGTTTTAATTATAAAACAACTGATGCGAGCCAAGGAATGTATTACATGTTTGTCCAATTTGAGGTAAAAAGTATTTGTGAAAATGTTAACTTTTGTACAGCACAGTAGGTAGATATTTAACCCCTTATGACATCTTAGAAAACAGGCATGCAGAAAATAGTAGAGAATACAGTTACAATATACCAACAAGAGCTCCCAAGTTCAATATTATGATTGTAGATGATCCCATGCAGTAAACTAACATCTCAGTACATTTCCATTAAGGGACTGAAGTATTCCATTTTGCCCAGCTCTCTCTTTTTTAACTTAATATACATACACACACAAAACTGGCAACACAATGTAGCTGCCTATTGCCGAAACAAGCAAATTTTTCACTTCCAGTGGGGAAATGTAGTAGAGTGGTTTCTGTAATGAGTGGGGGATTTGCAACTAGACTTCAATTCAGCTCAAACATTGAACATCCACTCCTTTCTCTTTTACCATTAAAATAAAGATAGAAAGGCATTAGGGTACCCTCAGTCCATTTTATTCTTTCAATTCTACAACTAAATCTTCAAAGACCATTTTCATTCTTTATTAGCTTATTATACTTCAAGTAATACATTTTTGCATGGATGCTGCATATATCTTATATAACCACATGAACGAGAGTTATTTTCTAGATCGTGACTTGAGATTTCACATTGATATGAATGGGCATTGCTCTCTGAATGAGTTTCCTCATTTCCCCTCCCCCCACCTTGTCTCAGTCAAATCCATCGAATTCAGCACCGCCTTCCTAACCTGCAATCTTCTTCCTGACCTCTCCGCCCCCACCCCAGTCTGACTTATCACCCTCACCTTGACCTCTTTCCACCTATCACCTTTCCGACGCCCCTCCCCCAAGTCCCTCCTCCCTACCTTTTATCTTAGCCTGCTGGACAAACTTTCCTCATTCCTGAAGAAGGGCTTATGCCCGAAACGTCGATTCTCCTGTTCCCTGGATGCTGCCTGACCTGCTGCGCTTTTCCATCAACACATTTTCAGCTCTGATCTCCAGCATCTGCAGACCTCACTTTCTCCTCCAAGATTGCTCTCTGAATGAAAGACTTCATCTTACACCCATGAATGGAAGTGTCTGTATGAAAATAAACATGTATTTAAGATGACAATCTAAGCTATAAATATGTTTATTGATGGCTTTTGCCTGGTTCCCTCCAGCTTGTTAATCAGATCTTTACTTAAACTGGTTGCCTCTTATTTTACTTTTCATTATGCTTTAGGGTGTGGATTGAGCTTTGAAGTCACGGAGCGTAAGGGTAGGGAGGGGAAAAGCAATAAGTGAAGTGGGAACTAAATTAGGAATGAGCGCGAGGTCTGAACTGAGGCAAGCACAGAGCTGCCTGAAGTTTGAAAAGTGACCAATGTCAGGAGATGTGTTCATGTTTTTGTGGATAAGGAAAGAAGCATTCTTGGGCCTGAGACTTTTGCAACATATTTGCCTTACATAAATACTGGCTGTCTTAAAGCAATCATCCATCCCAATACGGCTTGCACTCAATCTTATAGGCTGATCTGCTATCTCAAACAGCAGTGTGAAACTTCCAGAAGGAGGAAATCTTGCTCCATATCAGTGTCATTTTTTGTGTTCATATTTGATGTGCATGCAACGTGGATCATGGGTTCAAAAGTGGTTTGAATTTCTAACTTGTGGAATGTGAAAGTATCTTGAATCATATTTGACCCCATTAAATTTGTTCACTTCCCACTGAGTTATTGCCATTTCGTATTCAATTTGTGTCTTTCAAGAGTTTTAAACTCAAAGACACAATGTTAGTATGATATATATTTTTCATACCCAAGGACATATGCTTGATGTAGTGCTTTTAATCATGAACATTAATGGTCTTGAATGTTATTGAGTGTGGTACGAATCACTTAAGGGCATGAATTCACTGGACATTTGACAAAAATCAGCAACATGTTTAATTGAGTTTTGATTCATTGAGTCTTGTGTTATACCACACTAATGAGTATCTTAAAGAACTAACTAACAATTCTATGCTGACAATGGTAGGTGTCTGAATCATTGTCACTCATGGTAGATAGTTTTTCTCCTTAAATAATGCAACTACAATTGAAATTTTATAAACCAGGCAAACAGGTCCTTAATAAGCAATGCTGTGCAAGAAAAGGGCAAATGCATCTGCACTTATTTAAAGCTTTTTTATTTTAATATTCTATGATGGAGACCATTGTCGTTTTGGAGATTTATCTGTCTGAAGTTCCATAACTTTCTCCATTCTCCAGTTCCTATTTCCTGCTTTTCTGACACTAGCTTACTAAGCATTTTCTTCTCAATCTTAAGTGCCATTAACTGTCTTGGTCTTACACTCCAAAATACTCCCTCTAGATCTTAGCGAGTTTTGAGCTATACTCCCACTAGATCTTCCACGTTACTACATCTTTCCACAACTTCAGAGTCTACCTCTTTTACCAAGCATATGGGTGCTAGCTTCAAATCATGCTTACTAATGTTAAATCTGTTCCCCTTCCATACTTCTCTTATCTGAAATGTCATGAAATAATTACTGCATTCACAGAGTTTTACAAATTCAAATTATTGCTATTGCCATCACCATCTTAAGAGGTAAAGTTGAACTTGGTTTTTTCGCTCTACACTTTTGATCTCAAATCTATAATTTCAATGGTTAAGAGTTATAAGTGGCTAGAAAATAGTTGTGCGCATTAGAAGAGGACATTGTGTGCATTAGAAGGGGAAGTTACAAAGAGAAGCAAGCAGGTAAATATGTTGCAAAATAGCAGCAGATAGAGTTCAACATGGTAAAGTGAGACATCACTGACTTTGGATATGAGAGACAGATCAGAATATTTTAATAGTGAATAATTTGGAATTATGAAGGAACAAAGAAAATTATTTATTCACAGATCACCACAAGCAGCCCATTTGATTGGCACCACATCCACAAGCACCACTGACACTCAGAAGCTGCAATGTGTACCATCTACAAAATTCACAAAAGATCCTTAGTCAGCACCTTCCAAACCCACAGTACTTCCATCTCGAAGGGTAAAGGCAGCAGATACATGGGAACTCCTCGACCTGCAAGTTCCCCTTCAAACCACTCAGCATCCTGAATTGGAAACATATCACCGTTTTTTTCATTGTCACTGGGTCAAAATCCTGGAATTCTCTCCCAGAGGGCATTATGGGTCTAACTACACCACATGGACTGTAGCAGTTCAAGAAGGCAGCTCACCATCACATTCTCAAGGGCAGCTAGGGATGGGCAATAATTGCTAGCCTAGCCAGCAACTCCCACGTCCCAATATTGAATAAAAAAAAAGCTTCTGCACAGGTTAAAAAATGGTTAATGGTGTATTGGTCTTTATCTTAAGAGAGTTCAAACTCAAAAGTCAGGAAATTATGTTTTGTTTGTACAGAGCCACGGTCAAACTCTATTTGAAATGTGCTTTCAGTGTTAAATGCTATAAGTTAGGACAGATATATTGACCTTGGTGAAAATGTATCACAAATTATCAGCATGATACTGAAGCTGAAAAGGATAAATTATAGAGATAGTAACATAAATTTCGTTTGTACTGTCTTGAGTTTAGCATTGTCTAAGAGTTGATCTATTTGAGGTATCTGGAATTATTAATGGATTTGATGGGCAGACGATGGCAAAGTGGTAATGCCACTGGATATTTTTATTTTTTTAATCAATAATTTGAATTTAATACAAGTCAAAACTTGAAATTAACCAGATAAATGATGCAACAAAATCACAGTCACTTCTTCTATAATGCAATGGTCGCATTCCTGTGCAATCCCACACTGTACAAAAATCACACAATACAAATAAGTCTTAAAGTGTTGGTGATCCAATCACATTATAGCCAACACAGATTTTGTAAGATTGTGATTTAAAATAGTGTTCCCTATTCACCAATTATGTTACAGCTAATTCATGTTAACGAAAGGCGCATTATAGCAGAACTGACTGTACTCATCGATCATTGTAAAAACCCATCTGATTCACTATCATTACCTTGTCTGGTATGTGACTCCAGACCCACAGCAATAGGATTGGCTTTTAACTGTCTGCTAAAATAACTAAGCAAGCCACTCAGTTCAAGGGCAATTAGGGTAAGAAATTAGAATATCAAAACTGGCTTTGCCAATTCCACCCGCGTTGTATGAAAGAATGAAAGAAAACAAATTTGCATTTCCTCATTAGCCAAGTGCCAGCATTTAGTCACTCATTGAGACTTTGGATGAGGTGCCCCCATTAGTTGAGAAGGAGACAGTTTCCTTTTTTAAAGTCCTTCATCAGGAATGGCCCAAAACGTCGATTCTCCTGCTCCTCGGATGCTGCCTGACCTGCTGTGCTTTTCCAGCGCCACACTTTTCATCTCTGATCTCCAGTATCTGCAGGCCTCACTTTCTCTTACATATAAACCCAGCACTGGGTAACTGCCCTGACATTTGGCTAATGAAGAAAGATAGATACCACTAAAATGAGGAGGACAGAAAAAGATTGGGAAGTGAGTTTTGAAGCTGAGCTTCAGGTCAAACATGCTTACTTCATCTTAAGGAATAGAGGGAAGGCATTTGGATGGGAGGTGTTTATAGTTGAACACAGAATGCCCTCAAATACTGCTATATACACAGTGACAGCTATAGAGCTGACAAGGATGATGGAGACTGAAGTTTGCATCTTGAAGGATTCTCATGACTGCATGTATCTACATGGCTGAGATAACATCATTAGCATTTATTTCCTGAGGATTTGCTTTCCTTCGATATTAAAACAACAGGTGCAGGTTTTGAATAGCACATTGGACTAATATCTCTCATTGTCCAGTGATCAGATGCATCTTGAACAATTAAGGCACATGCAGGAGAGTGACAAACATGATGACCATTCTATTGCTCATTTCTAGAAAAGTTTACAGTGATTCCAACAGGTTCAAGAGGCACATGTACGGAATTTGCATGGTGCCTTATCATTAATGCAAGTAGGAAGAGGTCAGTGTGCTACATATCATTTTCTATCCAATTAATTCCTTTCTGCTGTTGTCCTCCAGCCAAAGCCCTAGAGAGTTGCCTAGTCCAGCAGAACAAACTTATAAGAGCTGTCCTTTAACTCCTTGATATTTATCGTGTACATTTAAACAGGCAGATGCAGCAGGCAGTGAAAAAGGCAAATTGTTTGTTGTTGAGAGAACTCAAGCCCAGGAACAGGGATGCCTTGTTGCAAGGGTACAGGGCCTAGTGAGACCACACCTGGGTGTTGTGTGGAGCTTTGGTCCCTTATCTGAGGAAGGATGCTCCAGCTATGAAGGAACTCTTAATGTTATCAAACTTGGAGGTTTCTCAGACCAGTCCATCAAAAACAGGTGCCACACTGTATGAAAGAGGTATAGTTGATGAGTTCTTTTACATATATCCTTCCTAATCTCGTGATGATATTATTGGTTTTAATAGAAAGAATAAAGCATTTTTAACCCTTTCAATCTGCATGATCTAATTAATTACTGTTTATCCAATAAGGAATAAGAGAGTAATTGTTGGTATATATGTGTTTTTGACTGTATTATTGTAATAAAAGGTGTGTGACCTATCCATAAATATCACTTTTAGAGATTGGATTTCAAAGTAGTGGTATATGAGTATGGATTACTTCGTGATTTTGTTTTAATGCTTCTGGTGTAGTGACCTAATCCAGTATGTGTCAGAGAGTAGGGTGACTGTGAACCTCTAGAGTTAATGACAGAAGAGAGATATATACGGTGGCGTTTCTGACAGGAAGAATAAACATTAAAGTCTATTAGCTTGTTTTCAGTTTAGAATAGTCAAAAATTGTTTCTAATTTAGAAAACCCAGAGGGTAGATTTATACAGAGAATGGTGGGTGCGTGGAATGCGCTGTCAGCTGTGCTAATAGAGTCAGATACATTAGGGACATTTAAGTGACACTTAGATAAGATGATAGTAAAAGCTAGGGGACTTGGAAAATAAATAGAGATATATTGAAAAGTGTCCATATAGAGGAGGAGATACTGGGCATTTTAAAACTCATAGAGGTGTACCCAGAATTCTTTGGGAAGCTAGGGAAGAGATTTCTGTGCCCCTTGCTGAGATATTAGGATCATCAATAACCACAGGTGAGGTGCTGGTAGACTGGAGTGTGGCTAACGTGGCACCACTATTTAAGAAAGGTAGTGAGGAAAAGCCAGAGAACTATTGACTGATAAGCAGGATGCTTGTGATGATAAGCTGTTAGAAGGGATTCTGAGGAACAGGATTCACATGTATTTAGAAAGGCAAGGACTGATTAAGGATAGTCAGCATGGTTTTGTGCGAGGGAAATCATTTCTCACTCATTGATTGAGTTTTTGAAGAAGTGACAAAGAAGATTTATGAAGGCAGAGCAATAGGCATTGTCTATATGGACTTCAGCAAGGTGTTCAACAAGTTCTACATGGTAGACTGGTTAGCAAGGTTGGATCATGTACAATACATGGCAAGCGAGCCATTTGGTTACAAAATTGGCTTGAAGGCAGGAGACAGAGGGTGGTGGTAGAGGGTTGCCTTTCAGACTGGAGGTCTGTGACCAGTGGTGTGCCACAATGATCGGTGCTGGGACCATAGTCTTTTTGTTATTTCTATAAACAATTTAGATGTGAATATAGAAGGTATGGTGTGTAAGTTTGCAGGTGACACCAAAATTGGAGGTGTAGTGGACAAGGAAGAAGGTTACCTGAGAGTACAATGGGATCTTGATCAAATGAGCCAATGGGCTGAGGAGTAGCAGATGGAGTTTAATTTAGATAAAGTGAGATGCTGCATTTTGGAAAAGCAAATCAGAGCAGAATTTATACACATAATGGTAAGGTCCTGGGGAGTGTTCCTGAAAAAAAGACCTTGGAGTGTAGGTTCACAATTCCTTGAAAGTAGAGTCACAGGTAGACGGTAGTAAACCATCAAAGGCAAAAAAAACCATAGTGGGAGTTATGTACAGACCTCCTAACAGTGGTCAGGACCAGGGGCGCAACCATGTACCGGGAAATAGAGAAGGCATGTCAGAAAGGCAAGGTCACGGTGATCATGGGAGACTTCAATATGCAGGTGGACTGGGTAAATAATGTTGCCAGTGGATCCAAAGAAAGGGAATTCATGGAATGCTTACAGGATGGCTTTTTGGAACAGCTTGTCATGGAGCCCACAAGGGAGCAGGCTATTCTGGACCTAGTGCTATGTAATGAACCAGACTTTATAAAAAATCTTAAAGTAAGGGAACACTTAGGAGGCAGCAATCATAATATGGTGGAGTTCAGTCTGCAGTTTGAAAGAGAGAAGGCAAAATCAGATGTAATGGTGTTACAGTTAAATAAAGGTAATTATGAGGGCATGAGAGAGGAACTGACGAAATCGACTGGAAGCAGAGCCTAGCAGGGAAGACAGTAGAGCAAAAATGGCAGGAGTTTGTGGGTAAAATTGAGGACATTGTACAGAGGTTCATCCCCAAGAAGAGAAAGATTATCCAGGGAGGGATTAGACAGCCATGGCTGACAAAGGAAGTCAGGAAATCTATCAAAGAAAAAGAGAGATCCTATAAAGTGGCCAAGAGCACTGGGAAATCAGAAGATTGGGAAGGCTACAAAAACAGAGGATAACAAAGAGAGAAATAAGGAAGGAGAGGATAAAATATGAAGGTAAGCTAGCCAGTAATATTCGAAATGATAGTAAAAGTTTCTTTCAATACATAAGAAACAAACGACAGGCAAGAGTAGACATTGGGCCACTTCAAACTGATGCTGGAAGCCTAGTGATGGGAGATAAGGAAATAGCAGGAGAACTTAATAAGTACTTTGCGTCAGTCTTCACAGTGGAAGACATGAGTAATATCCCAACAATTAAAGGGAGTCAGGGGGCTGAGTTGAGTATGGTTGCCATTACAAAAGAGAGAGTGCTAGAAAAGCTATAAGGTCTTAAAATTGATAAATCTCCTGGCCCCGATGGGCTACATCCTAGAGTTCTGAGGGAGGTGGCTGAGGAAATAGCGGAGGCGTTGGTTGAGATCTTTCAAAGTCACTGGAGTCAGGGAAAGACCCGGATGATTGGAAGATCGCTGTTTTAACCCCCTTGTTCAAGAAAGAATCAAGGCAAAAGATGGAAAATTATAGGCCAATTAGCCTAACCTCGGTTGTTGGTAAAATTCTAGAATCCATCATTAAGGATTCTTGGAAGAGCAGGGTCAGATTAGAACAAGTCAACATGGATTTAGTAAGGGGAGGTGCCTGACAAACCTGTTGGAGTTCTTTGAAGAGGTGACAAGTAGGTTAGACCAGGGAAACCCAGTGGATGTTATCTACCTAGACTTCCAAAAGGCCTTTGATAAGGTGCCACACAGGAGGCTGCTGAGCAAGGTGAGGGCCCATGGTGTTTGAGGTGAGCTACTGGTATGGATTGAGGATTGGTTGTCTGACAGAAGGCAGAGAGTTGAGATAAAAGGTTCTTTTTCGGAATGGCAGCCGGTGACAAGCGGTGTCCCGCAGGGTTCAGTGTTGGGGCCGCAGCTGCTCACATTATATATTAATGATCTGGATGAAGGGACTGGGGGCATTCTAGCGAAGTTTGCCGATGATACAAAGTTAGGTGGACAGGCAGGTAGTACTGAGGAAGTGGGGAGGCTGTAGAAGGATCTAGACAGTTTGGAAGAGTGGTCCAGGAAATGGCTGATGGAATTCAATGTGAGCAAATGCGAGGTCTTGCACTTTGGAAAAAAGAATAGAAGCATGGACTACTTTCTAAACGGTGAGAAAATTTGTAAAGCCAAAGTACAGAGGGATCTGGGAGTGCTAGTTGAGGATTCTCTAAAGGTAAACATGCAGGTTGAGTCTGTGATTAAGAAAGCGAATGCAATGTTGTCAATTATCTCAAGAGCATTGGAATATAAAAGCACTGTTGTGCTACTGAGACTTTATAAAGCTCTGGTTAGGCCCCATTTGGAGTACTGTGTCCAGTTTTGGTCCCCACACCTCAGGAAGAACATACTGACACTGGAGCGTGTCCAGCGGAGATTCACACGGATGATCCCTGGATTGGTAGGTCTAACATATGAGGAACGACTGAGGATCCTGGGATTGTATTCATTGGAGTTTAGAAGATTAAGGGGAGATCTAATAGAAACTTACAAGATAATACATGGCTTGGAGAGGGTGGACACTAGGAAATTGTTTCCATTAGGCGAGGAGACTAGGACCCGTGGACACAGCCTTAGAATTAGAGGGGGTAAATTTAGAACATAAATATGGAGACATTTCTTCAGCCAGAGAGTGGTGGGCCTGTGGAATTCATTGCCACAGAGTGCAGTGGAGGCTGGGACGCTAAATGTCTTCAAGGCAGAAATTGATAAATTCTTGATGTCACAAGGAATTAAGGGCTACGGGGAGAATGCGGGTAAGTGGAGTTGAAATGCCCATCAGCCATGATTGAATGGCAGAGTGGCCTCGATGGGCCGAATGGCCTTACTTCCGCTCCTATGTCTTATGGTCTTATGGTAAAGAAGGTGTTTGGTATGCTTTCCTTTATTGTTCAGTGCATTGAATTTAGGAGTTGGGAGATTATGTTATGGCTGTACAGGACATTGGTTAGGCCACTTTTGGAATACTGCATTCAATCTTGGTCTCCTTGTTATAGGAAAGCTGTTGTAAAACTTGAAAGGGTTCAACAAAGAATTACAAGGATATTGCTAGGGTTGGAAGGTTTGAGCGATAGGGGGAGACTGAATACAGTGGGGCTATATTCCCTGGAGTGTCGGAGGCTGATATGTATTGTATAGAGATTTATAAGATCATGAGGGGCATGGATAGGGTGAATAGCTAAGGTCTTTTCTCCAGGGTAGGAGAGTACAAAACTAGAGGGCATAGGTTTAAGGTGAGAGGGGAAAGATTTGCAAGAGGCCTAAGGGGCAACCTTTTCATGCAAAAGATGGTGTGTGTGTATGGAATGAGCTGCCAGAGGAGGTGGTGGAGGCTAGTACAATTACAACATTTAAAAGGCATCTGGATGAGTATGTGAATAGGAAGGGTTTAGAGGGATATGGATCAAGTGCTGACAAATGGGACTAGATGAATTCAGGATATCTGGTCAGAATGGATGAGTTGGATCAAAGGGTTTGTTTCCGTGCTGTATATCTCTATGACTCTAAGTATAAAGCAGCTCAAGGAAAACACAGCCGCCTCAGTTGAAAAATTTAGCTTGTAATGCTTTCAAACTTGGCAAACTTGTTTTGATATCTGCAGGTTATTAGAACTGAAAACATTTAGGAGTTTAGAGTTGTAAGAGTATATGTGTCAGACAGATTTGGGAAGAACTCATTGAATTGTCTCCCAGTCCATGGCAAAGAAACTGTCAGGAACCTGTTAAGTAGAACGCTAAGAATTTGAGAGGTGGCATATAATTTTTCTGAATTTGAATCTCTAAATTCATGGTGTTGGAAAATAGATAGAAAGCTTTGTTTCAAGTGTGTGGTGCTGGAAAAGCACAGCAAGTTAGGCAGCATCTGAAGAGCAGGAGAATCAATGAGAAAATTTTGTTTTCCAGTTTATTTGAAGGTTTTTCTAAACAGTGTTCTATAATTAGAAAGCTTTGTTTAAAATCTGTTTCTTCTTTTGTGTATTTTGCTTCTGCAATGACTGAAACAGTGGAATGACTGACAACCACATTAACTAAATTTTTTAAATTTAAAATTTGGGTGGCACAGTGGTTAGCACTGCTGCCTCACAGTGCTAGAGACCCGGATTCAATTCCTGCCTCAGGCAACTGTCTGTGTGGAGTTTGCACATTCTCCCCGTGTCTGCGTGGGCTTCCTCCAAGTGCTCTGGTTTCCTCCCACAGTCCAAAAATGTGCAGGTTAGGTGAATTGGCCATGCTAAATTGCCTGTAGTGTAAATTTAGGGGAATGGGTCTGGGTAGGTTGCTCTTCGGCGGGTCAGTGTGGACTTGTTGAGCCGAAGGGCCTGTTTCCACACTGTAAGTAATCTAAAAAAAAAGACACACCTTTTATCAAGTTAGATTTCATTCTCGGATCTGATTTATCCAGTCATACAATCAGCTGGGATCAGAATACAGTAGAGTAATACACTTCACAATGTGTTCTTGGTGCCATAACTTTAACAGGAATGTGGCTCAAATGCTTTACCACCAGAGGGAAAGAGATTAAAAGCTCAAGGTTGCTGACAATCCTAGATCATTATTCTGATTATACCAGAGAACTGGCATTTGTCAGAACGTGCATTTGGTCTTTCCATTTTCGTCCTTGACGAGTCATCACCTTTGGGATTCATTTTAGTATTAGACGAATGACCTTGGCCACTGCATCTTTCTTGAATTAACTACAGTCTACAGTTTTGAAAAATTATGCTTTATGATCAAGAGCGGTCAGGCCTGAACTTTAAAACGAAGCACCAATGCAGTACAAATTCTCCACATAATGTTTCCAAGACAGCAGGTATTTTGCATTGAAATGCCAAATTCTTCTCCTAACTTTTTGCTGTTTTCACTTCCTATTGATTTAAAAAAATGAATGGGATTTTTTTTAAAATGCCAAATTAAATGTATTCTTGAGCTAGTGGCTTCACTGTAATGGGAGCAAACATCTTCTGTTTTCATCATCACAACACAGACCTTCCTAATCTAGAAAGCCCAGAAGTAAAGCAGTCAAACTTTACATTCTTTCATAAACTTTTATTTACAGAAATATGCAGTGCAGAACATACTGCAGAACTGCAAGCACAGCAATATACAGGATCATAATTGAAGTCATAATCAATAGCTACCATCTGTATACAATTAAGCACAATTACTGGATTCCATTCTCTTTCTTTAAATCAGTGATATCTATATTCTTGATATATTGTCTCAATGTACAAGGCATGACATCGAGCCATCCCTCCCATAGACCCACTCTCAATTTCATGTACAGGCAGTCCTCGGATCACAAATAGGTCCTGTTCGGGAGTCCATTCATAAGTTGAATTGCACACGAGTCAGAACACAATGCAGGACAAAATAGTCATTTGTAAGTACAGGGAATGTTCATATGTTGAATCTTTATGGGATCATGTTGTAAGTGTGAGCATTCATAAATTGGCATTTCTTTGTGTCAAACAGGGGAAAAGTTAATGGCTTGCATTAACCGATTTAAATTTTGGAGATTTGCTTTGCCTTCAACCCTTGCTTCAAGCTAACAAGGTTAATTCATAATCTTTGTGTGATTGAATTTTTGCAGAGCATACAATATTCTCTGATGAATATTTATTTATGTAACATGCCATGCATATTCTAGCTTCAGTATGTCCAGGATAAAGAATTTCACTTAACATGTTTAACAAATAATACCCCACATTCATGAATTTCACAAAGGTCAACATTTTATTGCCAAGGTATTTTTAACAATGACTTTTATTTTCCTGAGTCAAGAAAATAGCATTTCCTATTATCACCTATTTGCAATATCATAAAATCAGCTGCCCTGAAACACCTATCAGGAAACTTGGCATGTGGTTCATCACTAAAAGTGACTGGTTTCAATTTCTTTAGATCATCTATTACTGAGAATTTAAACAAGCATTTATCAGATTCAATATTTTATTTGCCCTTGACATACTCCTGTTGCCAATACCGTACTTAACTTTAAAACATCATATTCTACAACTGGTTTAGTTTGAATGGATGAATCAAAGTTCACAATTATTCTTGTAAGATTTGATATCGTCATTCTGAGATGACAGTATGATTAACCATGATGAGAGTAAAATCTTTAAAATGATACTTTGTTTAATATCTAAATCAATATATTCAAAATTCTGGCATACATGACTCCCAATTTTAAAATATACTCTAACCTTATTAATATCTCAGTTTACAAATTCTGCAGTTAGATCCCCATGAGGATCATGAAGATGTCTGAAGATGTATCCCTATAATACCAATAAAACATGGGAGGATTGATTTTTAATTGAACACAATATGAATGAATCAACTGACTTGACAAAAATAATTGTCCAATCATGCTCCATCTCAAGTTTTGTTGAATGCCTTTTTCATTGAAAGTTCACCCAACGGTATTGGACATTCATAAGAGATTACATCAGTTATCACAAGGGGACTTTCAACTATTTCACATGGAGTTACAAATCCTTTTAATGACCTTAATGCGTTTAATTGTCAAACCTAAAAATATACTTTTTTATTTCCTAACCTAGCATTGAACGTCTCTCCAGTGAATCAAAATAATATTTTAACCAACTGTAATGCAAGAATACTATGTAGTTAACTCCATGTCCAACACATTCATTGCAGGATTAAAGCTCTTGTGACCAATGTAATTTGGTTTGGATCAACATTATCTTCATGCTCATTGTCAGTATTCTCTTGGCCATGTGTCATTTTAATTTCTCTGCCTCATCATCTTCAGTAGTTACTTCAAGTCATACCTGAAACACCAGTTATCATTCTTTGGGAATTCCTAACATTCCGCTTGTCCATACTCTTGTTCCAGTTTGTGTCTTGTGCTATAATAACAAGATTTTCTTTCAGCTTCATTCTGCCTCATCTTAACTCTTCAATTGTATTGATGCCTGCACCCAAACTCTGGACCATTTTAAAATATGTCTATTAGTTGGTCTTGTGTTTTTTTTTCCTTGTGGAATGCACGAAGATTGAAGGAAGTAACTGTTCCCCAGAAATTTCTTTATAAAGCAACAATAACCAGATTCAGCAGGTTCTCCTCCAAGAACTGAATGCTGATTAGAACTAGTTGTCATTCATATTATCAATCCAGGGCTCTCCAAATTGAATATGTCAACATTATACAAAAATCTGTTAAAGGCCTTGGAATGACTGTGTATCTTCCAAATCTATATAAATTCTGACCAGGTCTAATAGATGTTTAACATATCGGGCTAAATCTTACCAAAAATGGCTAAGTGTCAACTTCAGAGTGTTTTACAGAGAGTTTCTCTCTGCAAGCTGCAGTGAGTTACTTCATACAATTTTCCACAGCTTATTACATTGCACCATAATTGTACTCAGCTCATCTGAAGGAACTCTCATTGAAGACAATAGATTCTCAGCCCCCCCCCCCCCCCCCATATCACCTTCACACCCTGAAGGGGCCTTTAACTGTGATTTCTTCATGTGGAGGCCATTTGCAGTAACTGGAGTTTACTGCTGACCCCAGGCATTTGCTCCTCCCTAATTTCTCTGCATCTTTATTGTGCTGCAGCCACAGTGATGATAACCTCTGCAGATGGATCGACTGATCACAGTTCCAATAATCCTGTGCGAACAGTGTCAGAAAGAGTTCTAGATAATGGGAGCAGCCAACATTCATATTACACACTAATGAAGGTTTAGCATTGTTCTCCCTACAGTGGGACATGGAAAATTCTGAAAAGAAGAGCCACAGAAAGCCTTTGACATTGGGAACCATATTCCAATAAATGCGGTGCTGCCACGCCACGCAAAGACAGTGGGAGGTTGTATTTGCAGCAGATGTATTGAAACCTTGCCCCGACTAACTTGGAAAGGCAGACCCCTGATCTCCGTACACTTCCCCAACTATTTCCTGCTAATTCCTTGAATGCTTGCACTTGATGTGCAGGACTGACCATGTTCCACTCCTTGGTGCAGAAACTCCTGACTGCTCCATGGGCATTGGCCACGTACACACAGCGTGTTTGCGGTTTGTGACATTAATATAGCACAGTGCCATACAGCAGTATGTCCACCTGCTTGACTGATCACTGCTGACAACCATGAAAAACTGCCTGACTTCGTTTTTGAATGAAAAGGCGAGGCAGGACATACGTACTATGAGCCTTTGGTATCTGAATGAGATGGCAAAGTGCAAAAAGACAAGACTAGGCAGTGCAGAGATGTTGTGAGCATCCAAATAGACATGAAGTGAATCAGTGTAAGAAAGCAAGCAAGGGACCATGAAGGTGCGCCCTGCTCCAAAGCAACAGTTGGGTACCTGTTCCTACACTACCTGTCTCTGCAAAGTGGCCCAGCAGCAGAATTGTAATGTAAGGTGTTGCTTTGCTCCAAAGTGCAACGTTGAATTGGGTAATTGTGTTCTAAGTGGGTCAGAGATGTGCCATGATGAAGTGGGGAGGCTGGTGCATGGCTAGTGCCAACCTCCGCTGAGGGCCAGACATTGCAGTCAGTCACTTCCCTTGGAGCATGCTCTGAGGTGTCAGGGACTGCTGGCCAAGATGGAGGCTCAGAGGAGCAAGCTGTGAGCTGGAGCCAGCAGGTACCGCACCTGACTTTCATGTCAGAAATTTTCATTGTCTTGTTTCTGTTTGCTGCCTGGAAGAATAGTAATCTGCTTGGAAGTGAGGTGAGATTAGATATTAATGAGGTGTTAATGCGATGGAAATAGGCTTCTTGTCACTCACCAGCAATATTTTAATCTCACCATTAAAACCCTGTGTGGAAAATCGGATCTTTCTTTTACGATCACGAGTATCATTCTTCCAATCCTATCATGTTTTTTCCAACTGACTCATCATTGCTCAGTCCTTCAGAGACTGAGAAAATTCTCCCCATTATATTTAATTTCCTTTAGATTCCCAAAAGGGAAACCCAACATAATCCTAATTCGTCTTCACCATCCAACTGAAAAGCATCCTTTTTACAAAATGCTTATGATCTTGGTTCTTATAGGATCAACTATATTCAGGTCATGTCTTGATGGTTTTTGGTAGAATTATAATCTGTGTCCACATGTCAATTTCATTATTCCCCTGGTCATTGTGCTTGAGAGTATCGGAAGGTAATCTTATCCTGACAATTCACATTGTTTGTTGTCATTTACCGCAATGAATTTTGATTAGAATTTTAATTTTACAATTGAAGATCGTTTTCTTTGTTTCCAATCTTAAACTCTGGTAGCTTTTTTTTTGCTGCCACATTCTAATTCAGAAAGCCTAGTAGCAATGGATAGAACTAGAGGCAATCTTTACACACTTTATAAGCATTGATTTAGAGAGATACACATGCATCTTCCAATCCCACAGCCTTAGATTTCCTTTCCTTCTATGTACAGGAGCACAAGCGAATCTCCAGTTAATGTCCACATGCATGCGGAATTACTATGCCATTAACAGTGGGAAGGATATTATTTATAGATAGGGACCGGTCAATTGGTCAAATATCCTCCTCCTTTCCTGCACCACCATTCCCCAGTCCCATTAACCATTGTGTGCCTGCAACATTCTCTACATTAACAGAGGCTGATGGTGAATTCAAGTTTTACCTTGAATTCAATACATCATGTGGTTTATCTCTTATCTTTGACCTAAGACTAGAAATAGTTCGGAACACAACTGGCCAAGGTCGTCTTGTGATTCCCACAGTGAGAGGTGAGCAGGATTCTGCTTCCATGGTCTGTTCTGTTGACTTTCAAATGAAATGGGACTTCTCTTTTGCCCTCACCCTGGGACTTACATGACTGACCTCCTCCCTTCAGAAGAAGGTGCAGTTCAGGACAGACACCCCACTTCGTTCGGTGTCACGGGAGAAATCTGAGCAGGAAAACTAGTTATGATGTATCTTATTGATGCACATGCATCCCCTACATGTATAATCCTTTCACGTTCCCTCCAAAACACGCCCAGGAAATTCTTAGCCACATGAAGAGGACAGAAATCAGGTGTAAACTCACGACTGCAGACCCAATAATAGTTGGGAACTAAACCGAGTTATTGCAAGGAGACTGTCTCAACAGGACCATACAAGGTCAGTGCATTATTAATGTCATGGTTGCCGAGCAAAAGCCCAATCAGAGACCTCGTTGGGAAATTGACCTCTGATCATCACTTCCTACCAGTCAGTGGTCTTGCGTTTGACCTCCTAAACTCAACCCCTCCCCCCCACCCCCAGTTCTGTGATGATTAGATGATAAGGACCCATGTAATTGGCAGCTGCATGTCCTTATTGGCATGGTGCTCTTCACTGAGAAGATGCCCCAGATGTCCCAAATCACTGATTTGGTTTCTCCAACCACATTTACGACAATTGTTGAGAATTGTGGTGCTTGTTAGACATGAGTAATACGCAACGGATTTTTTTTTTTGACCCTCACAGGAATAGATAGATGGATCATATAATACCTGTACCTTGCCTTTAAGACAGGGCGAAAGTGAGGATTGCAGATGCTGGAAATCACAGTCGAGATTAGAATGGTGCTGGAAAAGCACAGCAGGTCAGGCAGCATCTTAGAAGCAGGAAAATCGATGTTTCGGGCAGGAGCCCTTTGTCAAGAGCCCTTCATTCCTGATTAAGGGCTCCTGCCCGTAACGTCAATTTTCCTGCTCCTTGGATGCAGCTTGTCCTGCTGTGCTTTTCCAGCACCGTTCTCATCTTGCCTTTAAGACAGTTCACCTTTAAGGACTCCCTGTGCTGTGTGTACACAATGATGAGACTGTGCTTGTCAGTTTGCCTGTTATGTGTTTATGAACTGCACACATACTTACAACTTATAATGTGTTTACTGTTTTAAATAATGTGTCCCATGGACTTAATTAGTCTCTGAAAAGTAGATGATTGTTGGACCATTTTCATTAAAAAGAAAGTTGAAACTACCAACCAGCAAAGCTCACAGCCAGGATGAGTGGTGACTTATTACTTCTGTGCTAATTGTTATTGCCATCCAGCGCTCTGAAATGAAAAGCTCCTGAAGCTGTAAACAGTTGGTTGCCCTGGTAATACTGGCTGGCGTATTGCCAGATGCTTTCCAATGATAGAATATGTTTATAGTTTTGAAAATGGAACGTGCAACAGCAAAGTTTGTGAACAGCCAATTGTCACCATGATGGTGACCTGGATATTTCTAATCCAGGGCTGCCATCGCCTGTGACCATCTTTAAGGTGTCAAAAGGCCAGCATACTTAATAACCCTGAGACTGTTGAACTTTTACCTCTATTCCTTTTTATTTCTAGTTTATATTAAGAGGGGCTTTAATGTTAACTATTACATTATTTCTTTATTTTTCTACTTATTCTATGAAGGTAATGCTAAACTTTTTAACTATGTTTCTTTTACTACTTTGTATCTAGGTTTTTTTTGTACCTAAATACCTTTGTACCTGAGATGGAGCTGTGTTTGGCAACATTATACACTTTTCAATGCACACCTCTACTTGAGCGCACATAACAATAAAATCTAAATATAATCTAAATAATTATCTGAACACCATTATGTTGGTATTGTTTGCATGTTATTCTGACCCAGTTTATCTACAATGTCTCAAATCTAATTTGAATATGTCTCTAAGTCCAGGTAAGTAGTTGTTTTGAGCAGTAAGATCAGAGTTTTGATCAGAGATTGGGTGTTATTTCTGTCAGTAGTTTAGCAGTTTTGTTCCTGGATTAATACTCCTGGGAGTGAGTTCAGATCTTATTTTGGCAATTTCCACATTTTAATCCACTGAAAAATATCATTTGAAAGTGCCCAAAGGCAATTGAATCATTGTGAAAGACCAAACTGGTTTACCAATGACCTTTAGGGAAAGAAACCTGCTGCTCTTACCCAGTCAAGCAAATATGTAACTCAGTGCCAAACTAGTGCGGTTGACTTTTAACACTGCTCTGAAGTGGCCTGAAAAGCCACACATTTGTATCAAAGTAGGGGAAGTGTGGATGAGCAATAAATGCTGGCCTTGTCCACATCCTGAGAATGAAAATATGAAAAGGGTGAAAGTTACCCACAGGAGCCACATAATCAAAATAAATAAACAGGTTGGAGATTGCTTCGCTGTATAATGTTCTCCAGCGCATTATTTGTAATTCCCTCAAGAAAATTAAAAGTTCTCTGTTTTTTCACTGCTCAGTTATCAAGCTGCTTGCCAATAGATCTTTTGCTTTATGTTTCCCTTATCACCTTAATGAGTCTTTTTCCAGAGATGGGGAATGGAAGAGCAGATTACTTATTGAGCATCAACTGAATGTTGAAGGAGAGAGCAATTCTTTTGCCTGAGTTTTGTTAGAAACTGAAGGAACAGAACTATTTCCCCTGGAGTGTCAGAGACTGAGGGGTGACCTTACCGAGATTTATAAAATCATGAGGGGCATGGAGAGGTGAATAGCCAAGGTCTTTTCACCAGGGTGGAGGGTCAAAAATGGAGGTTTAAAGTGGGAAAGATTTAAAAGGGACCTAAGGGGCAACTTTTTCACACAGACGCTGATGTGTGTGTGGAATGAGCTGCCATAGACGCTGACACAATTACAACATTTAAAAGGCATCTGGATGAGAGTACATGAATAAGAAGGGTTTAGAGGGATATGGACCAAATGTTGGGAAGTGGGACTGGATTTATTTAGGATATCGGGTCTGCATGGATGATTTAGACCAAAGGGTCTGGTTCCATGCTGTACGTAGGCATGGCTCTATATGGATGGCTCCGGGAATAGGATAGCCAACAATTATAGAAACAAGTCATGAATGAGGAGGTATGGAAATGGAAGAGTTACAGTTTAGGAATGGAAAACGTTGTGTTTTCATTTTGTAGAAGGTTAGGGGATGAAAATATATATGCGATGAATCAGAAAGAAAATGATAGAGAAAATGAGGATCAACAGCAAACACAAATGGTGGAAAATAAACAAGATGAAAGTGAAATAAACAGAAGGAAGTAATCCTGATTATCCCAGGTCTAATAGATGGAGTGAATAGTCTGTCTCTTGACCTTAATGTGTTCATGTCAAGCGAAAAAGGTTTATGGAAACTAAAAGGAAGAAAAACTGACTGCAGGGCAGAGAAAGTAATGGGAAAATTAACAGAGGGCAAAGTCACGGAGGGGAATTAGTTAAAGAATATATTAGACAAATCACTTAAGCGCTAAACAATGATTACATTACCTTAAGCGTCTGCAGTGATAGGACAATACTGTTGAATATTTCAGGGATTGGATAGATAAAGCAGATAGTTAGCAATCTTCATAGTGAGAAAGCAAACTAATTTTGCGAGTCAAACTTGTTAAAGAAAAAATTGACATGCAAGTCATTTTCTTAATGACCATCAATTAGAAGCACTGTAACTATGGAGGGTAATTTAGCACTTATAATTAGAATCTGTGTGCTGATCAACAGCAGCCCAGTCACAAGGTTTGTGAAGGTTTGTAGCTCAGGTTGAGGTTTAGGGTGTAGGTTTGCTCGCTGAGCTGTAAGTTTGATATCCAGACGTTTCATTACCTGGCTAGGTTACATCATCAGTGACGACCTCCAAGTGAAGCGAAGCTGTTGTCTCCTGTTTTCTATTTATATGTTTGTCCTGGATGGGGTTCCTGGGGTTTGTGGTGATGTCATTTCCTGTTTGTTTTCTAAGGGGTTGATAGATGGTATCTAGATCTATGTGTTTGTTTATGGCGTTGTAGTTGGAGTGCCAGGCCTCTAGGAATTCTCTGGCATGTCTTTGCTTAGCCTGTCCTAGGATAGATGTGTTGTCCCAGTCAAAATGGTGGGTTTTTTTCATCCGTGTATAGGGCTACGAGGGAGAGAGGGTCGTGTCTTTTTGTGGCTAGCAGGTGTTCGTGTATCCTGGTGGCTAACTTTCTTCCTGTTTGTGGTAGTCCTTGCATGGAATTTTGTTAACGACGTTGGTTTTGTCCATGGGTTATACTGGGTCTTTTAAGTTTGTTAGTTTTTGTTTGAGAGTGTTGGTGGGTTTGTGTGCTACTAGGATTCCGAGGGGTCTTAGTAGTCTGGCTGTCACTTCTGAAACTTCTTTGATGTATGGTAAGGTGGTTAGGGTTTCTGGCTGTGTTTGGTCTGCTTGTCGTGGTTTGTTCTTGAGGAATCTGCGGACTGTATTTTTTGAGTATCCGTTCTTCTTGAATACATTGTATCGACAGACACGGTAGAACGAGCCATAAACACCAAACAACGACAAACACAGATAAAGAAAAATCGGGACCTGAAGAAAAAACTTGACAAACTCACAAACAAAGACATAACCGAGAACATAGGGGCATGGATAAAGAACTTATCAGACTGGACCCTATCAGACACAGAAAAAGCGGTACTAGTAAAAGGACTAAATTTCAATTACCGAGACGCTGACAAGAAGGATTTCCTAGCGACATTAGAAACCACATTGAAAGACAACAAACTCATGGAAGAAACACAACAAACTATCAGACAGACAGTTGCACTACTCTGAGCCGAAAGAGGGAAGGAAACAAACTGAATTCAAAAGAAAAGAAAGCCCAAAAAACCCCAAAAAAGACAAAAACATCATTATATTACCTGAAGACAAAGGTCGGCTCACAGTCATCCTGAACAGAAGGGACTACGATGCACTACTCGCAGATACCAACACCTACCAACAGGTGGCTCTAGACCCGACCCCACAACTAGGAAACAAAATTACATATCTCCTAAAAACATTACACAATTCCAGACAATTAAACAAGACAAAATTCCAGAAAATGATACCAGACGGGACCAACACACACAATTCTATGGACTACTAATAATCCATAAACCAGGAGCCCCCCTCAGACCCATAGTCTCACTACCTGGAACACCAACTTACAGACTGGCCAAAGAACTGCACACAAGACTGAAATACCTAGTAGAAGAGTCTCAGGACACCATCCATTCCACCCAGGAATTCCTAAAAATCATCAAAAACACCAAAATAGAGGAAGACCAAACAATGATCTCATTCGACGTAACAGCACTGTTCACCTTCATCAACATCGACCTGGCAAAGGAAACACTTACCACGCTTTTAGAAGACACCACCACACACACCCAACCACCATCAAGCACATTAACAATGAAAACGTCATGAAACTAGTGGACCTGTGCCTCACCACCCACTTCACCTTCAACAACATAATCTACAAACAAACCAACGGCACACCGATGGGATCTTCGCTATCAGGATTCACAGCAGAAGTGGTAAGGCAAAGCCTAGAACAAACAGCCCTACCAACCATCAAACCAAAAATCTGGGTCCGCTACGTAGATGACACCTTTGTCATCACAAAACTAAACAAGATAGAAGAAACATTTAACATCATCAACAACACCCTCACAGGTATAAAGTTCACCAAGGAGGAAGAAACCGACAACAAACTCGCATTCCTGGACGTCACTGTCGAAAGAAAGGACAATGGAGAACTACAAACCTGCATATACAGAAAACCGACAAACACTGACCAAATACTTAACTACACCAGCAACCATCCCAACACACATGAACGAAGCTGTATCAGAACACTATTCCAACGAGCCACCACACACTGTAGCACAGACGAACTTCGGAAAACAGAGGAGAGCCACCTATACAACGTATTCAAGAAGAACGGATATTCAAAAAATACAGTGCGCAGATTCCTCAAGAACAAACCACGACAAGCAGACCAAACACAGCCAGAAACCCTAACCACCTTACCATACATCAAAGAAGTTTCAGAAATGACAGCCAGATTACTAAGACCACTCGGAATCCTAGTAGCACACAAACCCACCAACACTCTCAAACAAAAATTAACAAACTTAAAAGACCCAGTACAACCCATGGACAAAATTCCATGCAAGGACTGCCACAAACACTACATAGGACAAACAGGAAGAAAGTTAGCTACCAAGATACACGAACACCAGCTAGCCACAAAAAGACACGACCCTCTCTCCCTCGTAGCCCTACACACGGAGGGAAAAAACCACCATTTCGACTGGGACAACACATCTATCCTGGGACAGGCTAAGCAAAGACATGCCAGAGAATTCCTAGAGGCCTGACACTCCAACCACAACGCCATAAACAAACAAACAGATCTAGATACCATCTATCAACCCCTTAGAAAACAAACAGGAAATGACATCACCACAAACCCCAGGAACCCCATCCAGGACAAACATATAAATAGAAAGCAGGAGACAACAGCTTCGCTTCACTTGGAGGTCGCCACTGATGATGTTACCTAGCCAAGTAATGAAACGTCTGGATATCAAACCTACAATTCAGCGAGCAAACCTACACCCTAGTCCAGTCACAAATGAGTGGCAGGCATTTTGGAAATCTTTACAAAAATAAACAAGAACAAAATTGGATGTATCATAAAATTGACTGTTTGAAAGATAGAGTTACTATAAAGATGAATTTTTGGTTTAATGACCACATCTTGGAGAGGAAAAATGTATTTTTTTTATTTGGAAGTATTAAATTGAAATATGTCCAAGTGATTAAAACATCCGAAGGTGCATCAGAAGAATATTATCAATCAAAATTTGTCACTGAGCTACATAAGGGGACACTAGAAAAGATGATCAAAAACAAAGTCAGAGAAGTACATTTTAGCAACGTTTTAGCAACGTTTTAAAGGTGAAGAGAGGTGAAGAAGCAGAGATGTTTGAGGAGGAAATTTCACAGTTTATGTCTCTAAAGGGAAATTCTCTAATGATTGCAAGAATTTTCTCTTTTTGTATTTCAATTTGGGATAATGAATCCTGGCAGTTTCTAAGTCCACAGGATATTTGATAGATTCATGCGATCTAACAAGTGGTAAGAGCAAAGCTGAAGGGATTTAGAAATTCTTATCTGTATCCTGAGGTAGGATTTATGCCTTAACAATAATTACAAGGTAGCTGGCATTTTTGAAACTACAGCAACTATTGTTTTATCCAGCACCTTATGAACCGGCATTCTTGATTAAAGGCAAAAATTAGAACATCCCTCAAATTACTGTATTATCGTGATCTCCGAGTTGTTAGTCAAGAGTGCGAGTGAGAAGGCTCTCTGCCAGTGTACTTTATTTAAGTTATTATTTAGGTGATTTATGCTGTAGATAAAGTATTACAGTGATGCGTATACCCACTGCCTTATGTTTCTATTACTTAGTCTGTGTTTTTACAACCGGAATATTTGATCAACTGGTACACTCCTGGTCCCATAGGTGCAAGTTAATAAAACATTTGCTGTATTTATCCTGTAGCCTCCATTAGATATTCCAGCAAGCCATGCTTTTCACTGAAAGTAAACCTCCATTGTCCATCATGTGACTGAAAGTGTGATGACACACAATATGAGGTGTAATAAATCTTGTTAATCAGTAACAGTCTGTATTTTAATTAAACATGAGAAGTAAAATGTGGATGTTTTAATTAATTACAAAACATTGTCGACATTTAATTTATTGGTTCACATCACAAGTAAAATATAAATGCATGGAAAGGCAATCTGGTAGTTTTAACTGAATAAGCCATATTTGCAGAGAACGCTGAAGAAACTCAGCAGGTCTCTCAGTATCTGTGGACAGAGAAGCAGAGTTAGTATTTCTAGTCATATTTTCATTCTGTAGAAGAGTCGTATCAGATTTGAAATATTGACCGTGTTTCTCTCTCCACTGATGCTGCCAGACCTGCTGAGTTTTTCCAGTGTTTTCTGTTTTATTTCAGATTTTCAGCATCCACAGTATTTTATTTTCAATTGGTGGCAGTCTTTATTTGACTAGGATTGTTAAGTCTAGGTATAACCACAACTTACATTTATATGGCACTTCTAACTTCCTTGAGACCTAAAGTGCTCCGTAGCCATGTAATCAGACAAGAATTAATGCCAGCTCAGAGAAGGAAGCATTAAAGCAGCTGACTAAGCTTTATGAAAGATCTGGATATACGGAGTGTCTTTAAAGGTGGACTGTGGGAGAGGTTTAGGGAGGGTATTCCAGCGTTTGGCACCTGAACAACACACAGAAGTGGAGCAAAGAAGCAAAAATAGTGTGTTTATATAGCACCCTGCACATCCTCAAGGTGTTAAGATGTGTTTCAAGCCAGTTAATTCTTTGAAAAACGTAATCACAATATTTTATTGTCAAGCTTAACAACCAAGTTCTCTCATCAAATAGGGTGAGAAGATTTCTTAAACCTTACAGCATGTTAATGACCCCACTTCAGTACTGTATGTCGAAGGCTGCAGTTCAGAAAAATGGCAGAAGTGAAAGTGTTAAATTATGTGTCACCAAAGGCTCCAGTTACCAAAATCCAAGGGCTGAGAGAGAACTTATCTCGGTTTGCTTTATCACTGCTGGGTCATTATGTCAGTCAGGATCCTTCAGCAGTGACCACCCAATGGAGAACTCAGAAACTAGTTCTGAAGAAGGGTCACTGGACCCAAAATATTAATTCAGATTTCTCTCTACAATTTTCCCAGCAATTTCTGTTTTTGTTTCTGATTTCCAGTATCCGCAGTTAGATTAGATTAGATTAGATTAGTTTACATTACAGTGTGGAAACAGGCCATTCGGCCCAACAAGTACACACCGATCCGCCGAAGCGTAACCCACCAATACCCCTTACCTAACACTACGGACAATTTAGCATGGCCAATTCACCTGACCTGCACATCTTTGGACTGTGGGAGGAAACCGGAGCACCCGGAGGAAACCCACGCAGACACGGGGAGAACGTGCAAACTCCACACAGTCAGTCGCCTGAGGCGGGAATTGAACCCGGGTCTCTGGCGCTGTGAGGCAGCAGTGCAAACCACTGGTATTTTTTAGGGAGAAATCAGAAAGTCTGTCCAGAGAATAGTTTGCCAGTGGACGTGCTGGGTTCCTTTCTCACCAGAAACATCCATTTTGCCGACCCTGTTAGAAATAGTCCATTTTAAAATGCTGTTTTTATTTTAATTTTTTTTCTCAGGAAATCAAGCGACTATGATACTTGCCCAACCTCCACATCCAGATTGGGTCACGTTGGCCATATCCTCCACTCATTCCCCCACCTTACAGTATATCATAGAATCATCATAGAATCCCTACAGGATAGAAACAGGCCATTTGGCCCAACAAGTCCACACCGACTTTCTGAAGCGTATCCCACCCAGGCCCATTCCCCTCTTACTCTATATTGCACTACCTGGGACTTTGACATTGTGACCATTTTGGAGACAGGGGTAGAGCAGGGACAGGAATGGTTGTTGCAGGTTCTAGGATTTATATGTTTCAGTGAGAACAGACAAGACGGTAAAAGAGGGGAAGGTGTGGCATTGTTAGTCAAGGACAGTATTATGGTGGCAGAAAGGACATTTGAGGACCTATCTACTGAAGTAGTATGGGCTGAGGTGAGAAACAGGCAAGGAGAGGTCACCATGTTGGCAGTTTTCTGAAGGCCTCCGAATAGTTCCAGAGATGTAGAGAAAAGGATTGCAAAGACGATTCTGGAGAGGAGCAAGAGTAACAAGGTAGTTGTTATGGGGGTCTTTAACCTCCCCAATATTGATGGGAATACTATAGTTCAAGTACTTGAGATGGGTCAGTTTTTGTCCAATGTGTGCAAGAGGCTTTCCTAACACAGTGTGTAGACAAGCCAATAAGAGGCAAGGCCACATCGGATTTGGTACTGGGTAATGAACCTGGCCAAGTGTTAGATTTGGACGTAGGAGAGCACTTTGGTGATAGTGACCACAATTTGGTTGTTTACTTTAGTGATGGAAAGGGATAATTGTATAATACAGGGCAAGAGTTATTGCTGGGGGAAAGGCAATTATGATACAATTAGGCAAGATTTAGGATGCATGGCATGAGGAAGAAAATTATAAGGGATGGGCACAATTGAAATGTGGAGCTTTTCCAAGGAACAGCTATTGTGAAGCTTTGATAAGTACGTACCGGTCAGGCAGGGAGGAAGTTGTCGAGTGAGGGAGCCATGGTTTACTAAAGAAGTTGAATATCTTGTCAAGAGGAAGAAGAAGACTTATGTTAGGATGAGATGTGAAGGCTCAGTTCGGGCACTTGAGAGTTACAAGTTAACCAGGAAAGGCTTAAAGAGAGAGCTAGGAACAGCCTGGAGGGGACATAAGAAGTCGTTGGCAGATAGGATCAAGGAAAACTCTAAAGCTTTCTATTGGTATATCAGGAATAAAATAATGACTCGAGAAAGATTAGGGCCAATCAAAGATAGTAGTGGGAAGTTGTGCGCGCTGTCCAAGGAGTTAGGGGAAACACAAAATGAATATTTTTATTGTCAATATTCACATTGGTAAAAGACATTGTTGTCGAAGAAAATACTGAGACACAGTAGACTAGACTAAATGGGTTTGAGGTTCACAGGGACGAGGTGTTAGCAATTCTGGGAAGTGTGAAAATAGATATGTCCCCTGGGCCGGATAGGATTTATCCTAGGATTCTATGGGAAGCCAGAGAAGAGATTGCAGAGCCTTTGGCTTTGATCTTTATGTCGTCATTGTCTACAGGGATAGTAACAGAAGACTGGAGGATAGCAAATGTTGTCCCCTTGATCAAGAAGGGGAATAGAGACAACCTCAGTAATTATTGACCAGTGAGCCTGACTTCAGTTGTGGATAAAATGTTAAAAAAGATTATAAAAGATAGGATTTATAATAATCTGGAAAGAAATAAGTTGATTAAGGATAGCCAACACGGTTTTGTGAAGGGTAGATCATGCCTCACGAACCTTATTGAGTTCTTTGAGAAAGTGACCAAACTGGTGGACATGGGTAAAGCGGTTGATGTGGTGTCTGGATTTCAGTAAGGCATTTGATAAGATTCCCCACGATAGGGTATTGCACGAAATATGGAGGCATGGGATTGAGGGTGATGTAGCGGTTTAGGTCAGAAATTGGCTAGCTGAAAGAAGACAGAGGGTGGTGGTTGATGGGAAATGTTCATTCCGGAGTTCAGTTACGAGTAGTGTTCCACAAGGAGCTGTTTTGGGGTCACTGCTGTTTGTCATTTTTATCAATGGCCCAGATGAGGGCGTAGAATGTTGGGTTAGTAAATTTGCAGATAACACTAAGGTCGGTACAGGTGTGGATAGTGCTGAAGGATGTTGCAGGTTACAGACAAGCTGCAGAGCTGGGCTGAGAGGTAGAAAATGGTGTTTAATGCAGAAAAGTGTGAGGCGATTCATTTTGGAAGAAGTAACAAGAATACAGAGTACTGGGCTAATGGTAAGATTCTTGGTAGTATGGATGAGCAGAGAGCTCTCAGTTTCCATATGCATAGATCCCTAAACGTTGCCACCCAGGTTGATAGGGTTAAGGCGGCATACGGTGCATAGAGGGATTGAGTTTCGGACCCATGAGGTCATGATGCAGTTGTACAAAAAAACTGGTGCAGCCACACTTAAGAGTATTGCATTCAGTTCTGGTTGCTGTGTTATAGGAAGGATGTGGAAGCACCGAGAAAGGTGCAGAGGAGATTTACCAGGATGTTGCCTGATATGGAGGGAAAGTCTTATGAGGAAAGGCTGAGATACTTGAGGCTGTTTTCATTAGAGAAAAGAAGGTTAAGAGGTGACTTAATCAAGGTATACAAGATGTCAGAGGTAGTTTCTTTACCCAGAGAGTAGTAAGGGTGTGCAATGCCCTGATTGCAACAGTAATGCAGGCCACATTAAGGGAATTTAAATGGTCATTGGATAAACGTATGGATGAAAATGGAATAGTGTAGGATAGATAGGCTTCAGATTGGTTCCACAGATCGAGGACCGAAGGTCCTATTCTGCGCTGTAATGTTCTATTTCCCCTGAATAACGCACCTAGCCTACACATCCATGAACACTATGGGCATTTAGCAAGGCCAATTCACCTGACCTGCACATTTTGGACTGTAGGAGGAAACTGGAGCATGCGAAGGACACTCATGCAGACATGGGGAGAATGTGCAAACTCCACACAGGCAGTTGCCCTATGGCTGGAATCAAACCCTGGCACTGTGAGGCAGTAGTGCTAACCACTGAGCCATGTGCCACCTACATTTTTCTTTCTAGAACAAACAGACAAGTTAAACCCTATTTGATGAGGGAATTTAGATGTTAAGCTTGCCGATAAAATATTGTGATTACTTTTTAAAAATAATTAACTGGCTTGAAACACATTTTAACACTTTGACGATGTGTGGGATGCTGTATTTGTGTTTTCACTGAAGTCTTCATTTGGCCTAGAGCTTTTTGAAGTTTTGGCAATTCCAGGTGAACCACAGATTAAAGTTGGATTAGTGGTGCTGGAAGAGCACTGCAGTTCAGGCAGCATCCAAGGAGCTTCGAAATCGACATTTCGGGCAAAAGCCCTTCATCAGGCTTTATTCCTGATGAAGGGCTTTTGCCCGAAATGTCGATTTCGAAGCTCCTTGGATGCTGCCTGAACTGCTGTGCTCTTCCAGCACCACTAACCCAGAATCTGGTTTCCAGCATCTGCAGTCATTGTTTTTACCTCACAGATTAAAGCTGATCAAGTTAGCACAGTGAGAATCCTTTTTGACAATGTGATGCTCCAGAGTACACTATTTATAGAGTGCTTCATAGGTTGGAGGAAAGTTGTTAGCTGATGTCAGCACACCTTTGAGTCCAAGGATACCTCTGAGGCTACCCTCAGCAATAATCAATAACTTCTTCCAGACATTTCTAAAACTGCTGTAACTTTGGTGAAAGTTCCTCAGAAATCCTGTTGCTGCCAACTTTCAGCCCAGTCCAAATGACAATGTGTAATTAAATTATTTGTTTATAAACTGCACCATTTCTGTTTTGTTGGGCTACAAGCTGATTGAAGAAGTTTGCGCTTTAGATCTTGGTTCAAAATTGGTTCCACAATATTTTTCTAGACTGCTTTATCCAGATTTCATTAAATATTGGGAGAAATATGATGAAGGGCTTATGCCAGTAACGTCTACTCTCCTGTTCCTCGGATACTGCCTGACCTGTTGTGCTTTTCCAGCACCACACTCTCAACTCCATTAAATATTGGTCATGTATGTGTAAAGGTCCTTCTGATATCAGTCCTTGTAATTTTTATTTACTCATTTGTGCACACATCTTCCTGTCCAACTGTCAAAATTTGGTTTAAAGCCGTTTTTCAGATTGACTTCTTTCTTTACAACTGTTCCTAGCTATCATGTGTACCTTTATAGGTAAAAATTCTCACATGGCTCCATCCAGCTTCAATGGCTCAAGTTTCAATTGTTGTTCCTCATGACCCATTCCCCTGGATCTCTGAAATCACTTTCTTGTTGCTGCACTGTCCCTAGAGCTTCAACCAGCCCATTAGAATGTCAAAACCAGAACCAGGTGCAGTATTTGAGATATGGTTTGGCCCAAGCACTGTGCATGTATGGCCTTGACTTCCCATGGTTTGTACCATTTTGATTGTACAATTCTAATATTCTGCTGCGTTTTTGATTGCTGAATTGAATTGGTTGGTTAAGTGTGAAACTATTTTGCAGTTTCATCTTTATCTATATTCGACTCATACCTGGAGTAGGTGGGTCAACCATTATTTTCCTTCCTATATTCCATAATTTACATTTGGTTGAATAGTAGAAACTGTGGTGGGGTGACTTATAAAATTTTTCACTGTATTTTTCATGTAAAAGTACATTTGACAATAAATTTCTATTCTAAAGATCGCATTGCTGTCCACATTGACAATCATTGTCCAACTCTTCTCTGTAATTTCTGGGTTATCTTCATCATAGAATCCCTATAGTGTGGAAAAAGGCCATTGAGCCCAACAAGTCGACACCAACCCTTCAGTGAGTATCCCATCCGGATCCATTCCCCTACCCTACATTTCCCCTGACTAATGCACCTAACCTACACATCCCTGAACACGATGGGCAATTTAGCATGGCCAATTCATCTAACCTGTACATCTTTGGACTGTGGGAGGAAACCAGAGCACCCAGAAGAAACCCACACAGACACGGGGAGAATGTCCAAATACCACACAGACAGTCACCTGAGGCTGGAATCAAACCTGCATCCCTGGCACATTGAGGCAGCTGTGCTAACCAATGAGCCACTTCTATTACCCCTCCTCATTCACAAAGCTGTAAAGTCGATGAAATCACATTTCTAATGCTGATCTCTGAGGATCTTCATTTTATTGCACCTTTCTGACAAGCAACTCCTCATCTACTCTTAGTCATAGAGTCATAGTCATAGAGATGTACAGCATGGAAACAGATCCTTTGGTCCAACTCGTCCATGCCAACCAGTTAAACCAACCCAATTTAGTCCCACTTACCAGCACCCGGCCCATATCCCTCCAAACCCTTCCTATTCATATACCCATCCAAATGCCTCTTAAATGTTGCAATTGTACCAGCCTCCACCACTTCCTCTGGCAGCTCATTCCATACACGTACCACCCTCTGCATGAAAAAGTTGCCCCTTAGGTCCCTTTTATACCTTTCCCCTCTCAGCCTAAACCTATGCCCTCTAGTTCTGGATTTCCCGACCCCATGAAAAAGACTGTCTATTTATCCTATCCATGCCCCTCATAATTTTGTAAACCTCTATAAGGTCACCCCTCAGCCTCCAACACTCGATGGAAATCAACCCAAGCCTGTTCATCCTCTCCCCATAGCTCAAATTCTCCAACCCTGGCAACATCCTTGTAAATCTTTTCTGAACCCTTTCAAGTTTCACAAATCTTTCCGATAGGAAGAAGACCAGAATTGCACGCAATATTCCAACAGTAGCCTAACCAATGTCCTGTACAGCCGCAACATGACTTCCCAACTCCTGTACTCAACACTCTGACCAATAAAGGAAAGCATACCAAACGCCTTCTTCACTACCCTATCGACCTGTGACTCTACTTTCAAGGAGCTATGAACTTGCACTCCAAGGTCTCTTTGTTCAACAACACTCCCTAGGACCTTACGATTAAGTGTACAAGAACTGCTAAGATTTGCTTTCCCAAAATGCAGCACCTCGCATTTATCTAAATTAAACTCCATCTGCCACTTCTCAGCCCATTGGCCCATCTGGTCAAGATCCTGTTGTAATCTGAGGTAACCCTCTTCGCTGTCCACTACACCTCCAATTTTGGTGTCATCTGCAAACTTACTAACTGTACCTCTTATGCTCGCATCCAAATCATTTATGTAAATGACAAAAAGTAGTGGACCCAGCACCGATCCTTGTGGCACTCCACTGGTTACAGGTCTCCAGTCTGAAAAACAACCCTCCGCCATCACCCTCTGACTTCTACCTTTGAGCCAGTTCTGTATACAAATGGCTAATTCTTCCTATATTCCATGAGATCTAACCTTGTGAAACCAGTCTCCCATGGGGAACCTTGTTGAACGCCTTACTGAAGTCCTTATAGATCACCTCTACTGCTCTGCCCTCATCAATCTCCTTTGTTACTTCTTCAAAAAACTGAATCAAGTTTGCGAGACAGGATTTCCCATGCACAAAGCCATGTTGGCTATCCTTAATCAGTCCTTGCCTTTCCAAATACATGTATATCCTGTCCCTCAGGATTCCCTCCAGCAACTTGCCCACCACCGACATCAGGCTCACTGGTCTACAGTTCCCTGGCTTGTCCTTATTACCCTTTTTAAAGAGTGGCACCACATTAGCCAATCTTCAGTCTTCCAGCACCTCACCTTTAACTATCGCTGATGCAAATATCTTAGCAAGAGGCCCAGCAATCACTTCTCTAGCTTCCCACAGAGTTCTTGGGTACACCTGATCAGGTCCTGGGGATTTATTCACCTTTATACGTTTCAAGACATCCAGCACTTCCTCCTCTTGGATTTGGATGTGAGTATAACAGGTACAGATTACAACAGGATCTTGCAATATGGACATTTTGCAAGGTGTAACCATCTATTTCACTATTTTCTGTATCTTCCATATCCTTTTCCACAGTAAATACTAATGCAAAATATTCATTTAGTATCACCCCCTTTTTTGCGGCTCCACACAAAGGCTGCCTTGCTGATCTTTGAGGGGCCCTATTCTCTCCCTAGTTACCCTTTTGTCCTTAATGTATTTATAAAAACCCTTTGGATTCTCCTTAATTCTATTTGCCAAAGCTATTTCATGTCTCCTTTTTCCCCTCCTGATTTCCCTCTTAACTATACTCCTACTGCCTTTATACTTTTCTAAGGATTCACTTGATCTATCCTGTCTATACCTTACATATGCTTCCTTCTTTTTCTTAATGAAACCCTCAATTTATTTAGTCATCCAACATTCCCTATACCTACCAGCGTTCCCTTTCACCCTGACAGGAATATACTTTCTCTGAATTCCCTTTATCTCATTTCTGAAGGCTTCCCATTTTCCAGCCATCCCTTTACCTGCGAACATCTGCCCCCAATCAGCTTTTGAAAGTTCTTGCCCAATTCCGTCAAAATTGGCATTTCTCCAATTTAGAACTTCAACTTTTAGATCTGGTCTATCCTTTTCAATCACTATTTTAAATCGAATAGAATTATGGTCGCTGGCCCCAAAGTGCTTCCCCACTGACACCTCAGTCACCTGCCCTGCCTTATTTCCCAAGAGTAGGTCAAGTTTTGCACCTTCTCTCGTAGGTACATTCACATACTGAATTAGAAAATTTTCTTATACACACTTAACAAATTCCTCTCCATCTAAATCCTCAACACTATGGCAGTCCCAGTCTATGTTTGGAAAGTTAAAATCCCCTACCCTAACCACCCTATTATTCTTACAGATAGCTGAGATCTCCTTACAAGTTTGTTTCTCAATTTTCCTCTGACTATTAAGGGGTCTATAATACAATCCCAATAAGGTGATCATCCCATTCTTATTTCTCAGTTCCACCCAAATAACGTCCCTGGATGTATTTCCAGGAAAATCCTCCCTCAGCACAGCTGTAATGCTATCCCTTATCAAAAACGCCACACCCCCTCTTCTCTTTCCTTCCTTTCTATCTTTCCTGTAGCATTTGTATCCTAGAACATTAAGCTGCCAGTCCTGTCCATCCCTGAGCCATGTTTCTGTACCTGCTGTGATATCCCAGTCCCGTGTTCCTAACTATGCCCTGAGTTCATCTGCCTTCCCTGTTAGGCCCCTTGCATTGAAATAAATGTCTTTAATTTATTAGTCGTACCTTGTCCCTGCCTGCCCTGACTGTTTGACTCGTTTCTGTTCTCAGCTGTACCAGTCTCAGATTGATCTCTTTCCTCACTATCTCCCTGGGTCCCATCCCCACCTTACTAGTTTAAATCCTCCCAAGCAGTTCTAGCAAATCTCCCTGCCAGTATATTAGTCCCCTTCCAATTTAGGTGCAATCCGTCCTTCTTGTACAGGTCACTTCTACCCCAAAAGAGATTCCAATGATCCAAAAATGTGAATCCTTCTCCCATCCACCAGCTCCTCAGCCATGCATTCATCTGCTCTATCCTCCTATTCCTGTCCTCACTAGCTCGTAGCACCAGGAGTAATCCAGATATTACTAATCTCAAAGAACTCCTTTTTAAATTCCTGCCTAACTCTCTGTAATCTCCCTTCAGCATCTCAACCTTTTCCCTTCCTGTGTCATTGGTTCTGATGTGGACAATGACCTCTTGCTGGCCCCTCTCCCCCTTGAGAACATTCTGCACCCTCTCTGAGACATCCTTGATCCTGGCACCAGGGAAGCCACTCAGACAACTTTTTGTCCACTACCAATATTCATCCCAAATACACTATATCGATCAGTAAGGTAAATAGCTAAGAACTTTCATAATTTTTGAACAATTTCTCAATCATATTAATAAGAAGATGCCTAATTGGAGAATAGATATGAAGGGTTTACAATCATCTGTGGAAAGTTGGTCTGAATCTTGCTGTTTATTATAGATCACTGTCAATGAACAGACTCTCTCCAGTAATTGATGGCTCAGATTTTGCAAAGTGGCTTGTCAATGACTTTGAAGAAGGTAGCTTGCAATGATCTAGTAAGAGTTCTCATGTGTGTGTCACTGTTCTCAATGTTACTTGTTACTTGCATTCTGGCAGCAGCTTTAGTTGATATCTGGCATCTCCCAACACTGCGGGCATCAAGCAGACTCAACAATCAATCATATTGAAGAGTTGTTACTGACTGACAATGAAGAAGTAGTGAGAACTGATTACTGTCTACCTTTTAATCATTTTACAGGCAGCAAAATAAAGCTCGGGGCATAAACATGGGATGAATATCAAATATAGAAAATCATGAGCAAACTTTACGAAACAAAATTCTTACTATTTTAAAAATTGACCATGCTTTTAGTTTTTAGTGGAATAAAACACTCTTTAAATTCACTCTTGGCTTGTGGGCATCACTCGATGGCCAGCTTTTATTGCCCAACCCCAGTTGTGCTGAGCTCCCTTCTTGCATGCCACATGGTGTTGGAAGACCCTTAGGGAAAAATATTCCAGGATTTTGACTCCATGACAGCGAAGGAACAGCAATATATTTCTGAGTCAGGATCGTGATTGACTTGGAGGGAAACCTGCAAGTGGTGACGTTCCCTTGGATCTGCTGCCCTTGTCCTTCTAGCTGGGTTTCTACAAACATAGAATTCAGTTTTCAGGGTTAGAGATGTTGTTCAGAAGTAATTAAGGGATGAAATTTACAGTAAATTAGCTCGTGGTGTAAATGGAAATTGAAATAGCTATATTGATGGGTCCTTTCCTGTCTCATTGTCCCTCAGCCATTTCATACTTATCATTACTTGCCAAGACTTCCACCCCTTTGCAGATGTGTATGCCCAAGAGCTGTTGGCCAGTTACATGGTCCCAACAGTTTTTATGCCCACAGTGTAAGGCTGGGAACTCTAGCTGAGATTGTACTAAGGCAAGGGAGTAAGGGAGTGCTGGGTCAGAAAGGAAGTGGGTGTGGAGCGGGAAGAGACGGAGAAATGCCGGGTTTCTTCAAGCATGAGAGAGTCCTCTGCTGGAAATAGGAGTCCCAAATAGGCATCCACTCTCTTCTCTTCTCGTCAAATGCCCAAGCACAGATAGCTGCAGGGCTTCCCACCCATTGCCAGCATCAGCTCACCACCCATGAATTAGCTGTGGAATGAGAGAATGAGTCTTAAATGACTATAAATTGAACACGTAAGAGCATCAATTGGCACAAGGACAAGCAAGCAGCCCTAGGTCTGCCCAGCAGTTTATAAAATTTCAGGGGGTCAGGATGTGTTGGTGGACACCAGGAAATACATTCTCTGCTCCCTCCAACCCACCCTAACCTGTATTTAACATGGGTTAATCTTCTTGTGGGGGTTGTTGGAATGAGATCAGTGTGCCTAATGTGAGCTTGCTTTGTCAAATCCAGGAATTTCAAAGATTTGCATCAGCAGGACCTTTAATAACATATCCTGTGAAAGAGATGGGAATCACTGACAGGAATTTGTCAATTGCTGCATTCAAGTGCAGGTAAAGGCATACCAGGGGTTGCTGACAGTTCCACAGGCAATAATGGTATAGACTGACAGTTTCACTTTCATCATAAGCAAAACCATTGGGTCACATATCAAGCAGAATGCAGTCTAGAAATGCTAAGCATTTTGTCTCCTATGTATGCAAATGTTACACGTTATGTAGTTGAACACTGTTTTAATTGACTACAGATTATGTCTATGGTTTAAATGGAATTTTTGTTTGAGAAGAAAAGAAAGTAAACAGTAAAACATATTGATCACAATGTACAGTGACAAATGAAATTCCAGAATTGTAGACCATACAATAAAGGACACAGAGGCAATTTTGAAAGTGCAAATAAAACTTGTTCTTTATTCTTGAAAGGTCCAATTAAAGAGTGAGGAATCCAAAACTTTTGCAATGAAGATCCTGAAGAAACGCCATATAGTAGACACACGGCAACAGGAACATATACGATCAGAGAAACAGATAATGCAGGAGGCTCATTCTGATTTCATTGTGAGGTAAGTTTCCATCAGATCATGTCATTGAATATATAAGGCCCTCAGCCAGCAAGTCAACTCGGTAACTATTGGTCCCGTATTGGGTCACCCTGACATCTCATGCCTCTGATATAACATCTGCTTCTAAAACATTCTAGATTATATCCTCTCTCATACAATTCTATTTTCTCTCTCACTCACAACTTGCCCTAATTCTTTTCTGAATAATGCAGCATATTTTAATTCTGTCCCAATTCATTACTCATTAAGTATTTGCAGCGTAGAACTTGCCATTATGTGGGATAGTCAAAACAAATGGAATCGATGTATTTAACGGGAAGCTAGTTAAGTATATAATGGAGAAAGGAACAGAAGGATATATTAATAGAATTAGTTGGAATAGGTGGAAGATGAGCTTAGGGCATTAACATAGGATGAATGTCAAAAGCAGAAAGTCATGATCAAACTTTACAAAACAAAATTCTTGTAATTTTAAAACTCTACCGTTCTTTTGGTTTTTAGTGAAATGAAATACTTTTTAATTTCACAGTGATAACATAGACCTCAGGCTGAACTGACAGAATTTACAACTCAAAAACAACATAAAATTATGATGATCTGATAAAAAAAACTTCATTTACTCATTTAATTCCATAGTTTGCTGCAATTGGCTTGGGGATCTGGCTATTTCACTCACTATAAGTAAAACTGGAAACAAGATCTTAACCATTAACCAACATTTAGCTGAGAACTATCAGCACAAAGTTAGGTCCTGGTTTGAATGGTTGGCCTCTCAAAAACTGTTCAAACATGCAATCAATCCCAAAAAAACTGGGAGGAACAAAATGATTAATTTCTTTATTTGATTCTTTAGATTGTGTAAATAAAACTGATTTTCCTCAAGAGGATTTTGAAGAAATCTATGGAGCAATGGCATCTTCAAACTGAAAGCTGCAGTGAACTATCCAAAGGAGGGAGCTACTCACTGCAAGATGTCTTGCCTCTGTCCTGCTCTTTTAGCCATTGCATTTATATGGCTGGTCCAGTCTAATTGAGCTTCTGATTAATGGTAACCTCCAGGATGTTGATAGTGAGGTATTCAGTGATGGTAACACCATTGAATGTCAAGGGGCAATGGTTAGGTCGTCTCTTATTAGAGATGGTCACTGCCTGGCGTTTGCGTGGCATGAATGTTGTTTGCTTGGACAATATACCTGTCAGATATTGTCCAGGTCTTGCTGCATTTGGACACTGATTCAGTATCTGAGGAGTCACAAATGGTGCTGAACATTGCGCAAACATAAGCAAACAGTGTTGGAGGAAGATTATTGATGAAGCACATGAAGATGGCTGGGTCTAGGACACTACCCTGAGGAACTCCTGCAGAGATATCCTGAAGATTAAATGACTGCCCTCCAATAATTGCAACTATCTTCCTTTGTGCCAAGTATGACTCCAATCAGTACAGAGTTTGCCGCCTGATACCCATTGATTCCAGTTTTGCCAGGGCTACTTGATGCCATACTCGGTTGAATGCAGCCTTGATGTCAAGGGCTGTGACTCTCACCTCACCTCCGGAATTCAGCTCTTTTGTCCATGTTTGAACCAAGAGTGGAATGAGGTCAGGAGCGAGTGGCCCTGGTGGAACCTAAATTGAGTTATTGGTGAGTAAGTGCTGCTTATCTAGCCCTGTTGATGATACCTTCCATCAGTTTACTGATAATTGAGAATGGACAGATAGGGTGGTAATTGGCCAGGTTAGATTTATCCTGCTTTTTATGTACAGGACATACCTAGGAAATTTTCTACATTGTTGGGTAGATGCCACTGTTGTAACTCAGCTGGAACAACTTGGCTAGATTTGCAGCGGGTACTGGAAAACACGTATTCAATACTATTGCCAGTGTCAGAAACTAATGGATCTAGCCATTTCTTGATATCTCGTGGAATGAATCAAATTGGCTGAAATGTGTTATCAGTGATGCTGGGACCTCTGGAGAAAGCTGAGATGGATCATCTACTTGGCACTTTCTGGCTGAACATTGCTGTGAATGGTATCTGGGAAGAAATGTGCTGGAGCAGGAGTGTTCAGAACTCCCTGGAGTTGACGTCATTCCAAGGAAGTTGCAGATTGTATTTGGTGTTGGTCATCTGTGGAAGCAGTCTCATGTTGGTGGTCAGTGAGAGAGTGAATGGACATTGGAGGGTCATTGAGTGGAGTTGAAGTCCCTGCAAGATAATTAAAGCTTTAAAGATGATATGGATTTGCAGGTTGTAAAAGCGAAAAATAGAAGTACTCGGGGCTCAATAATCAGCTTCGCTGTCATCCTGAATGGGTACCATGAGGCACAGCTACAGTATAGAAAATGAAAGACCACAAAAGTAATTTAAAATGAGATTCCAGACCCAGGAATATCATAAAGCCAGAATGAATGTGAGCAAGGAACATTTTAAAAGTCTAAGCAGATAAGATCTTACAGAAGCAGAAAGTTAGGAGACTATTGAGGCTGCAGCAAAAGCGAGAGATTGATTATCAAAACTGTTGTAAGGACAGGAAACATGTATTCAAACTCCAAACACACAGAATCATCTAGGCAAATATGTTAATGAGATGGGATTTGTTCAGTCGAGCTGTTAAGGAGACAGGAATGGTTTACCAAGGCTGCAATTGGCACATTTCATCCAGGAAAACTGTACAAAAGGTGCAAAACCTCCAATTTATTCACTAAAGTGGGAATCTTTCTTCATCATAGAAAAATGGGAAACCTCTCCAGGTCAGGGGTACACAGCAGTAACATGGCTATTCTTACAAATTATAGGCCTTTAAAACAAAGAAAATAATTAATCACATTAGAAAGACATGTTACCAAAATTAATATTGCCAGTGAGATTTAATTTCAGAGATGGGCCAAACAATGTACAATATTGGACACCCTGGAGAAAACAGTTTTCAAGAAGCAGAATAATTTCTAAATTAGATATTAAATCAGAAGCTGGACAAGTGAATATACTCATGTGCTTGATTGAGACTAGAGTTGATGATGTGATAATTCAACAAAGTATAAATGAACGAGCTGGTAATTTTTAAGAAGTACTAAAAGCCTTTGACAATTACTTTACCATTAGAACAAATAACACTCTTGAAAGAGAAAATTATAACCAAAAGTTTCAGCATCCAAGAGTACACATTGATAATCTTGTTAATGATCTCTACGGATTTGTGGAAAAATGTGACCATAGGGTTTTAAAGTCAGAATGCATAAGAGACAGAATAGTTACTGGAAATGCTGATGAGTCTCTGTCAGATTCATTACAGACAAAAGAAGATTTGACTCGAGAGAAAGCCATTCAGATGATGTGTGAGCTTAAAATTCAGAAGCAACACAGATTAATCCTGCAAAGAGAAGATCAAGCTTATCAAAGGAGAATATGCAAAATTCAGTATGTTTATAAAGTGTAAAACCCCCTAAAGACCAGATGAAAAGCCAGTTTAAAAAGTAGGACAGATGGGAGATATTAACATTCCTCATAAGTGCTGTAGAGCAAGGAGATCTATCAGACACCAGCAGTGCACAGTTAATAAAAAGGAATGGTTTATTGGCAACATAATAGGTCACCTTCAGAATATATTAATTATTAATTTTAATTTTCTAATAGAGGTTCATAAGGTAGAACATACTACAATAAAAGAAAATTGTAAAGTTTTCAGAGGTGAAATAGGCGATCGAGTCTCAACCTTCTATCAAGCTGATATTTATGTCAATGTGCACCTCACTAATTTCAAGCTTAATTCAGTGCTGAGATATCAGGTACTGAACCATTATTGAAAACACACCGTCTATAGCTGATGACAGAGCATCTACAGGGTCAGGAATCTTTACCATGTAAGATTAAAGGTTTGGTATGAGCAAATGTGTAACATAAGGGGTGTCAGATAATAGAGAACTAATGCATACTTCACAATCAAGAATTTGAACTTTCGACAATAAATGCATATGTTGTGCTCAGTCTTCTTCAAATATCCAATGGTGTCCAATCAGTTAAAGAAACATGTGGGTAAGGAATAGACCATTGTGGAACAGCCAATCAAAGGAAACCTTGTAGAAGATCTTATTGAGCTTTCTAGATTCATGATGGAACCCAAAACTAAAGACAGAATCCATTGAGTTTTGCTCATTGGATTAGATTAGATTACATTAGATTACATTACAGTATGGAAACAGGCCCTTCGGTCCAACAAGTCCACACTGACCCGCCGAAGCGCAACCCACCCATACCCCTACATTTACCCCTTATCTAACACTACGGGCAATTTAGCATGGCCAATTCACCTGACATGCACATCTTTGGACTGTGGGAGAAAACCGGAGCACCCGGAGGAAACCCATGCAGACACGGGGAGAATGTGCAAACTCCACACAGACAGTCACCTGAGGCGGGAATTGAACCCGGGTCTCTGGCGCTGTGAGGCAGCAGTGCTAACCACTGAGCCACCGTGCTGCCCATAAATTACATAGGTAATTTATGTCATGCTGTAAGTGTGATGAAAACTTGCAATATTCTGATTTGCAGAAATGATTTCCACTATTATCAACACAGCAAAGAGTTCAAGCTGTGAGAATAAACAAGATTTGTGAGAAACTGCGAGCAACCATGTCGTCAGCAGTGTACTCCACTTGCACTCATTAATAAATCTTCAACGGAGCTAACTCGGAGTTGAACACAGCTTGGTGAACAAATAAGTGTGATGTCAGATGCTGAGCTGATTCTGAAGATGTGATTTCGATCAGAGAATTTTATTTCCATATCTTTCAGTGTTAGAGATCACGCAAGCAAGCAGCTGTGCTTAAATAGTATGACTGAGAAAGTGAGCATGTTGGTTTCACCAATACTACAATCACAGAGAGTGCATGAAAGTCTGAGTTCAATAACAAATTGAAGTAAAGAATCTACACACTTCAACTCAGATATAGATAGAATGTGAATAAAGATCTGTTCACACAGACTGAAAACAAGGAGCATATGACTTCATGGAGACCAACACTAAGGAGGAATACAATTGTTCGAAGTTTCAGACATGGTTGGGAAGAAAATATTTAGTTTTCAGTAATCCAGGCTTTTGTCATGACGAAAGGTCTTTTTCAACAGGGCAGCCATTTTCCGGGAAAGAAGTTCATGAGATTAAACATCCTTTTGACTTTGCAAAGAAGTAATTGCCTGTTTCAACAGACAAAGTATCTTCTGCAAAATAAACCAAAGAGATAAAAGGTCCTCCAATTGAAAGGGAGTTTATGGGACTTTCCGACCTCTCCCTGTCAGGAATAAAACCAAAGGAAACAGTCTTCAACTCAAAGACCCAATAACCACCGTCTCTCTAAGGATCACACTACTGCTCCAAGTTCTGCATTCTGCAATGGAAGTCTGACATCATTCACAGTATTGGTTCCAGAGATCGTTGCCACATATTAAACTCTGAGGTCTACAAAAGGAAATCAAAATTAATAGGAACACTGCCACCGACCTTCCAAGTTTACTGAGAATGTGATGTTAGAGAAAAGTGAAATTTCCATACCGCCTGAGTTTGTGACATCAAATAGTGATAAAAGTAATTCTTCACATGAATGGACAAATATAAATAATGAAGAGGAGCTTGGGTTGTGTAGGAGTGTAAGGGATGGAAGGGTTATTAGTGAGGATAGCCTTCACCACCATTGAATATGATGATGTCATATGAGTTTGGTGGGAGAACAGCTTAGGATCTCCATGGAGTGAGACCTCCTATCCTCCTCACATCTCTGTAACAATATCTATTAAATCAATATAATTTGTACTATGTGTAATAAGATATTGCTGAAGATATGAGCCCCCTCTTGTTGGTCAACCAAGTGGTCTTCCTCTACCACCATAGACCAAATGGGCCCTGGAGACGCTTATCTGAAAAAAGATGGTGGCAGCTCATCCACTGTGCAATGGTACAGAGAGCTTGATAACTGTTACTGATGAGCAATAGACTAATGTAAGCTGAAATCATACTGAAAATTCTAACCAGATCCCCCTCCCAGCAAAGTGAAAACTGGTGCTGATACCACAAGCTGAGAATTGGATTTAAACTGCCTCACCACAATATAATATATATCACTCGATATGTATGTCGTCTCTCATATTTGTAATTCAAGCAGTTTAAGTGTCATGCCAAGCACAATTCATTGACAAATTCAAACTGCAATAGTTCCAAGATAAATGGCCACTAAAATCGCCCAGAACAACTGGCTCAGTTCTGCTTTGATCTATGATTGATGTGAGTTGGCATATGGTTGCAGACCTGTTGCTGGAGCATGAACTAGTTGTTGCTGTGTGAGATTCCTCAGTACCAGAAACCAAACAGCATTACAGTTACAATGTTAAGTCATGCAGCAGCACCAGTTTGTGAAAATGGTAACAACTGTACTGCAAGGACTTTGTTGAAACATTCAGGAAGTAACAATATTGTTGATTAATAAAGTTGAAGATTTCTGTATATTTCATGCATTTGTTTAAGAGAAAATTTTACTAATAAAAATTACCAGGAATATTTAGTTACTGAATAATACAGTATATTAAGAGAGCCTGGCTCTCTTAGTATAAAGTTTCTTTCATATAAACTTGTGTGTAACTCACATAAGTCAATTTATCACTCAATACACATCATTCAATCCTCCTATCCAATTGATGATGAAGAAGTATGATCAAGGATAATAAACTGATCCTTTACTTAAGTGGGACCTGGTTATCAGATAATGCATTATTGCATTAGATTAGTTTCCCTACAGGATGAAAACAGGCCCTTCGGCCCAGTAAGTCCACACCCATCCTCAGAAGAGTAACCCACCCAGACCCCTACATTTACCCCTGGCTAAGCTACCTAACACTATGGGCAATTTAGCATGACCACTTCACCGGAATTGAAAATTTCTTGGATTGTGGGAGGAAACCCACACAGACAAGGGGAGAATGTGCAAACTCCACACAGACAGTTACTCAAGGCAGGACTTGAACCCAGTTCCCTGGCACTATGAAGTAGCAGTGCTAACCACTGAGCCACCATGCTACCTTGTGGTTAATTTATATTAATTTGGATATGTTTAGAGGTTAAGTCAGAAGTTGTAATGGATTTGCTCCCCTTTGGCTGTTAGATACTAAGATGCACATTTATCTCCGACTAGAGATGGGAATTGGGTGCAAGATGTTGCACTTTGTTTTTGAAGGAATCCTCCGCTGTGTTCTTGAACTTGCACCATTTATATATGGCCCTTGTTTGTGGATTGGCAGAGCCTGGTGTGTAAGACTCACTCTCATCTCTCTTGATGTCAGCATCCCATAGTGAGGACCATAGGAAATTTTGGTGTGGGATTGTGGAAGCCCTAAACAAAATCCCTCCATGAAGCGATTATTGAGGGGAGGGGAGCCTACAGAGGTTGGGAATATTCTGAAAGATGAATATAAGATGTTTTGTTATTTTCACATGGCACTATTAGATGTCATTAGATTAGATTACTTACAGTGTGGAAACAGGCCCTTCGGCCCAACAAGTCCACACCGACCCGCCGAAGCGTAACCCACCCATACCCCTACATTTACCCCTTTACCTAACACTACGGGCAATTTAGCATGGCCAATTCACCTGACTTGCACATCTTTGGAGTGTGGGAGGAAACCGGAGCACCCGGAGGAAACCCACGCAGACACGGGGAGAATGTGCAAACTCCACACAGTCAGTCGCCTGAGGCGGGAATTGAACCCGGGTCTTTGGCGCTGCGAGGCAGCAGTGCTAACCACTGTGCCACCGTGCCGCCCACAATCTAATCTAATCTAATCTAATCTAATCTAATCTAATCTAATCTAATCTAATCTAATCTAATCTAATCTAATCTAATCTAATCTAATCTAATCTAATCTAATCTAATCTACCTGAAGATTTTGTTTTTACAGTTGTACCCATTATGAATGCTAAGGTGGATTTAAAACTTGGATATTTATTTCAACTAGCAGATGGTCGGCTGATCCAGGAATTAATGGCAATTTTAAGAGGTTCTAATAACATGCCTTGGATGTAGTTTCTTAGAGTCATAGAGTCAGAGAGATGGATAGCATGGAAAGAGACCCTTCGGTCCAACCTGTCCATGCCGATCAGGTATCCCAACTTAATATAGAACTCCTTGACAGCACCCGACCCATATCCCTCCAAACCCTTCCTATTCAAATACCCATCCAGATGCCTTTTAAATGTTGCAATTGTACCCGCCTCCACCACTTCCTCTGGCAGCTCATTTCTTACACGTACCACCCTCTGCGTGAAAAGGCTGCCCCTTCGATCTCTTATATCTCTTTCCCATCTCACCATAAACCTATGCCCTCTAGTTCTGGACCCCTCCAGCCCAGGAGAAAAACTTTCTATTTATCTTATGCATGCCCCTCATGATTTTATAAACCTCTACAAGGTCACCCCTCAGCCTGCGACGCTCCAGGGAAAACAGCCCCAGCCTATTCAAACTCTCCCTTGAGCTCAAATCCTTCAACGCTGGCAACATCCTTGTAAATCTTTTCTGAACACTTTCAAGTTTCACAACATCCTTCCGATAGGAAGAATTGCACACAATATTCCAACAGTGGCCTAACCAATGTCCTGTACAGCCACAACATGACCTCCCAACTCCTGTACTCAATACTCTGACTAATAAAGGAAAGCATACCAAATGCCTTCTTCACTATCCTATCTACCTGCGACTCCACTTTCCAAGAGTTATGAACCTGCAATCCAAGGTCTCTTTGTTCAGCAACACTCCCTAGGACCTTACCATTAAGTGTAAACGTCCTGCTAAGATTTGCTTTCCCAAAATGCAGCACATTGCATTTATCTAAATTAAACTCGATCTGCCACTTCTCAGCCCATCTGGTCCAGATCCTGTTGTAATCTGAGGTAACCTTCTTTGTTGTCCACTACATCTCCAATTTTGATGTCATCTGCAAACTTACTAACTATACCTCTTATGCTCGCATCCAAATCAATTATATAAATGACAAAACGTCGTGGACCCATCACCGATCCTTGTGGCACTCCACTGGTCACAGGCCTCCAGTCTAAAACCCCTTCACCACCATCCTCTGTCTTCTACCTTTGAGCCAGTTCTGTATGCAAATGGATAGTTCTCCCTATATTCCATGATATCTAACCTTGCTAACCAGTATCCCATGGGGAACCCTTTTGAAGGCCTTACTGAAGTCCATATAGATCATGTCCACCCACTCTGCCCTCATCAATCCTCTTTGTTAATCATTCAAAAACTCAATCAAGTTTGTGAGACATGACTTCCCATGCACAAAGCCATGTTGACTATCCCTAATGAGTCCTTGCCTTTCCAAATACAAATAATCCTGTCTCTCATGATTCCCTCCAACAACATGCCCACCACTGACGTCAGGCTCACCGGTCTATAGTTCCCTGGCTTGTCCTTACCACCTTTCCTAAATTGTGGCACCATTTTAGCCAACCTCCAGTCTTCCAGAACCTCATCTGTGACTATTGATGATACAAATACCTCCGCAAGGGGCCCAGTAATCACTTCCCTAGCTTCCCACAGAATTCTAGGGTACATCTAAATGAGGTCCTGGGGATTTATCCACTTTTATACATTTCAAGACATCCAGCACTTCTTCCTCTGTAATATGGACATTTTTCAAGATGTCACCATCCATTTCCCCATATTGTATATTTTCCATGTCCTTTTCCACAGTAAACACTGAGGCAAAATACTCATTTAATATCTACCCAATCTCCTGTGGCTCCACTCAAAGGCCGCCTTGCTGATCTTTGAGGGCCCCTATTCTCTCCCTAGTTACCCTTTTGTCCTTAATGCATTTGTAAAAACCCTTTGGATTCTCCTTAATTCTATTTGTCAAAGCTATCTCATGTCCCCTTTTTCCCCTTCTGATTTCTCTCTGAAGTGTACTCCTACTATCTTTATACACTTCTTGGAATTCACTCGATCTATCCTTTCTATACCTGTCATATGCTTCCTTCTTTTTCTTAACCAAACCCTCAATTTCTCTAGTCATCCAGCATTCCCTACATCTACCAGCCTTTCCTTTCACCCTAACATGAAGATATTGTCTCTGGACTCTCGTTATCTCATTTCTGAAGGCTTCCCATTTTCCAGCCGTCTCTTTACCTGTGAACATCTGCCTCCAATAAGCTTTTGAAAGTTCTCGCCTAATACCGTCAAAATTAGCCTTCCTCCAATTTAGAACTTCAGCTTTTAGATCTGGTCTATCCTTTTCCATCACTATTTTGAAACTAATAGATTTATAGTCGCTGGCCCCAAAGTGCTCCCCCAGTGATACCTCAGTCACCTGCCCTGCCTTATTTCCCAAGAGTAGGTCAAGTTTTGTATCTTCTCTTGTAGGCACATCCACATACTGAATCAGAAATGGAGCTAAAAGCACTTAAAGAATAGACTTTTCTGGAATCCAGAGCAAGGATAGTTTTTTTTGGATTCACAGCTGTTGTTGGAGGGCTTTATCCCAATGATTTGTAAATAATTATCATTAGTATTGCTCTGCAATTATATATTTTGAGGACTCTATATAATGGATGTTAGGTAAGCAGCTATGGAAGATACTTGAAAGGGTGTAAAGGTGATACAGGGAACTGAGAAGCCCTGGTAATGAGATGTTTGAGGGAGATTTGGATATTGTTTTGGGATTGTTTGGAGAATGAGGTACATGGGGTGCCACATATGACATAAGGTGGCATATGTGACGTGAAATGACATGGTGGCATGTGTGTCCTCTAAACAATATCAGGAGTTCAACTTCTCTGGAGAGCTGAGGTGGATTTTCTAACAGCTTTCCTCTTTGCCCAGAATCCTTGTGAACTCACCGTGGCTTGCAAAATGCACTGTGAACTCAACCACTCTGTGAAGAGAAATAAATCCTGTATCAAGTCAGATATAGATGGTGCACGCATTTCAGAATGTGCAAAAGGGGGGAAATTATGTTTCCTGACCCACATGAGAACCTAGTCTGTCATGTTTAGAGATAATTCCTTTTAACATTAACTTGCTACTTCTGGTAGGCAAGTCTGTCCAATAGAGTATTACATGAAACTGTCAAACTGAATGACCTGATCCTTATCAGTACCTGGTGAAAGTCTAAGTGTTATATCTTAACTGAAAATGTGTTGCTGGAAAAGCGCAGCAGGTCAGGCAGCATCCAGGGAACAGGAGAATCAACGTTTCGGGCATAAGCCTTTCTTCAGGAATCAAGGAACAGGGAAAAAAATCCATCAAACTTCTTTCCAATTTTTCCCCTCTGCTCGTAATGTATTTTATCCCCTCTGTTTGTCTGTCTCTGTGTTCAAATAAAGGGGAATTTATAAGAGGATTAGAGTTTTATTTGGTAGTATTATATGCTTAAAGCTTTATAACTGATTGCATGCAGCTAGAATCTAACTATTTGCAGTAAATAGTCATTCTTGGTAAAGATAGAAACCTGGTCCATTCTTTCCATTAACCTGATTGGAAAATCAAGTAAATCAAAGAACTTTGCACACTATATACAACCTTTAACATTTTATATCTGGGAGTAGTGGGACTCAATTTTATGCATCTGCACCAGTGTGTTATACGAGAAAAATCCTTATAAATCAGATGATTCCCATTTGCGGCTACACGGATGTCCTGGAGTCTCTTGGAATTAAAGAATGATCACTGGAACATAGGTGCCAGTAACTGAGCAGTAAATTCATTAAGACATTAAATAAAATATTATTTAATTCTCTTTGAAAACTTGCATTTATTAGTACCAATTAGTTGATAGTTTCTTGAACACTCCCAATAATAACTACTGCATCGTTCTTGGCCACGCCTTCAGCTACCTGAATTCTGGAGTATTCCCTCTAAACCTCTCTGCCTCTCGACTTCACTCAACTCCTTTAATCGGTTTGACCAAATTTTTGATCACCAGAAATAGAGGTACAGTGGACAGTGAAGAAGGTTACCTCAGAGAACAACAGGATCTTGATCAAATGGGCCAATGATTGGCAGATGAAATTCAATTTAGATAAAGGTGAGGTGCTGCCTTTTGAAAGATCAAATCAGAGCAGGACTTAAACACTTGATGGCAAGGTCCTGGGGAGTGTTGCTGAACAAAGAGACCTTGGAGTGCAGGTTCATAACTCCTTGAAAGTGGAGTTACAGGTAGATAGGTTGGTTAAGAAGATGCTTAATGTGCTTTCTGTTCTTGGTCAGAGCGTTGAGTATAGGGATTTGGAGATCATGTTGCGGCTGTACAGGACATTGGTTAGGCCACTTTTGTGCGCAATTCTGGTCTCCTTCCTATTGGAAGGATGTTGTAAAACTTGAAAGGGTTCAGAAAAGATTTAAAAGGATGTTGCCAGGGTTGGAGGATTTGAGCTATAGAGAGAGGCTGAATAGGCTGGGGCTGTTTTCCCTGGAGGGGTGACCTTGTAGAGGTTTATAAAATCATGGGGGGCATGGATAGGATAAATAGACAAAGTCTTTTCCTTGGGTGGGGCTGTCCAGAACTAGAGGGCATAGGTTTAGGGTGAGGGGGAAAAACTTAAAAGGGACCTAAGGGGCAACTTTTTCATGCAGAGGATGGTGCGTGTATGGAATGAGTTACCAGAGGAAGTAGTGGAGGCTGGTGCAATAGTTAAAAGGCATCTGAATGGGTATATGAATAGGAAGGGTTTGGAGAAATATGGGCCAAATGCTGACAAATAAGACGAGATTATAATATCTGCTCGGCATGGGCAAGTTGGACCGAAGGGTCTGTTTCCGTGCTGTACATCTCTATGACTCTTTGACTCCATTTGATGTAATGTCTGATTACAACAATAAGACCTAGGAGGAGGAAAATGTAATTCAGCCCTGCGAGCTTAGTGTGGTGATGGCTTATGTGGCTTAGTGCCACTCTTTGCTTTAAAATGTTCCTGTGAAATGACTGGGAATGTGTCATTATATGTCATATTCTCAAGCCAAAAGGCATCGACTCTCCTTCACTTTCTGGGAGCAACTGAGCAACAACTACACCAATGCCCAGGAACAACACTGATGTTTTCAGTTCACAGTTACTAATAAAGATTACGAAAAACCCAATATACCAGTGACCTTCCTCCCACAGAATCATAGACTAACAACTAGGCCAAAGACGCTGGGGAAACACTCTTTCAGAAAATGGAGCCTTCAAATGAATGCTGTCAAGGCTGTTATTTCCACCCTACATCTGAACAATTCAATGAATAGGTCAGAATTCTGGACTTCCATTCATCTAAGACCCAAAACCAAACTATCCTGGCATCATTCTTGACCATACACTGATCTACCAACAAGACAGCTCCAAAAAATCAGAGCCAAGGTCAGGATGAGAGGGAATAAGATATGGAAATTGGCAGGTACCAGGTTGAGGCAACACTCATATCTGAGTCCCTGACCCCGTTCTACCCAACGGGAGAATGATGCTGCTCACCTCACCTCAGGAGCTCCACACCAACATGGTCGGCATCCACCTTGGAGAAATCATGAGGATTGCTTCTCAGTCATTGTATGGGTTGGGCCAAGGTGGATCTGCTCTGGGAGTTTGATGGGGGACTGTGTAGAGGGAGCTTGTGCCCCTTATCTAAGGGAAAATATACTGACATTGGAAACATTCCAGAGAGGGTTCATTAAGCTGACACCAGGTATGGAGGCATTGTCCTGTGAAGAGAGGTTGAATAGATTGAGCCTGCGTATATTGATGTATAGAAGAGTTAGAGTAGACCTTATTGAAATATACATGACTCCAAGGAGAGGAAAAACATTAACTGTGGATGCTGGAAATCTGAAACAAAAACAGAAATTGCTTGAGTAACTCATCGTATCTGTGGACAGAGAAAGATAGAGCTAATATTTCGAGTCCAGCGACCCTCCTACATATTCTTAAAAGACTAGACAGGGTCAATTTAGAAAGGTTCTTTCCCATTGTTGAAGGGCCTGGGACCAAAAGGCATAATCTCAGAATAATTTAAAATACAAATGAGGAGGAATTTCATTTGTGGTGAATCTAAAATTCCTTACTGCAGAATCTGGGTCATTAAAATATTCAGCGTTCAAATGGAGAGATTGTTCATCAGTAAGTGAACGAATGAGGGAAAGGCAGGAATGTGGAGTTGAGGATTATCAGATCAGTTATAAATGATATAGCAGAATTGATGGGCTGAATGACCTAATTCTGCCCCTACATCATCTAATCTGAACCGCAGTGGGTTTGATTATCTCAAAAGCATCGCTTATTAAAACAGACATCTTTTCCGGCAAACCCTCCATGGGCTCTGTCCTGTTGACCTCTGTGACCTTCTGAATGGAAGCTCACAGACAAGACTCTGCAATGTTCCCCAACACAATGGTTTGAGAGGGCAGCTCAATACCACCTTCTCAGGGGCAGCTGGAGATGGGCACTTAGTGACACAAGCCAACCTTGAATGAATGAAGAAAAGGTTAACAGAGCTTTCTGACATTGAATGCCTATATTCCTGAACCTTCCTCCCTATCCCTCACTTTAGAAGCCTTTGTTGGGCGACTTCACCTTGTGAATGGCATCAGAATTGTCTTTATTGCCAAGTCAGCATTTGGACATAATCAGATGATCTATATATTTTTTTTGCAGTGATTTTATTGAATTAGACATGTTTGTTTCAGTAAAATACTGTTACATTAGAACCTCCCTAATTATGTTCATGCTTAAGGTGCTGTAGTAAGGTTATGAATTCTAAACAGATGGAAATAGTTGTTAGCTGACCAAAGCATGTACTGACCGGCAGTGTGAATAGTACTGAAATAATTAAAGCTTGAATCAACTAGAAATGTCCATTGTACCTTGACATTCTGTTTTAATCATATAGGCTCTACAGGACATTCAAGGACAGCAAATATCTGTACATGCTAATGGAGGCTTGCCTTGGTGGAGAGCTGTGGACAATACTCAGGGACAGGTAAGGAGATTACTTCTCTTTAAGTTCACTTCCTTTGAAAAAGTTTGTTCTTACATTGACAAAATGTGCATTCACCAAAACAAGTTGGTGTTTTCAAAATTGATGGTATGACCAATTTTTCAGTAACAGTGGTCAGCCCTGAGTCAGGACATTGTGAGTTCAAATGAAGGGTGATGTTGTTGCAGTGGAAAAGCCACTGGAAATTTCAGAGTGCCAGTCTGATGCTCTGAAAACATGGGTTCAAATGCCAATGTGGGAGTTGGTGCAATTTGACTGACAATGAATGATTCAGAATCTGGGTAAGCTGTTGAAGGGGATTCTGAGGGATCTGATTGACATGCATTTGGAAAGGTAAGGACAGATCAGGGATAGTCAATGTGGCTTTGTGGATGGGAAATCATGTTTCACTAACTTAAGATTGAGTTTTTGAAAAAGTGACCAAGAGGATTGATGAAGGCAGAGCAATGGCTGTTTACTGTATGGACTTCAGCAAGGTGTTGGACAAGGTTTCACACAGTAGACTGGTTAGCAAGGAATGGAATCCGTGGGAAGCTAGCCATTTAGGTACAAAATTCACTTGAAGGTAGGAGACAGAGGGTGGTGGTGGATGGTTGCTTTTCAGACTGGAGGCCTGTGACCAGTCATGTGCTGCAAGGGTTGGTGCAGGGTCCACTGTACTTTGTCATTATATAAGTGGTTTAGATGTAATATAAAAAGTACAGTCAGTATGCTTGCAAATGACACAAAAATAGAAGATTTTTTGTGAAAACAGTGAGGAAGGTTATCTCAAACTACAACAAGACCTTGATCAGATGAGCTGATAGGCTGAGGAGTGGCAGGTGGAGTTTAATTTACATAAATGTGAAGTGTTGCATTTTGATACACTTAATAATAGAGCCCTGGGGGAGTGTTGACAAACAAAGAGACCTAGGAGTGCAGGTGCATAGCTCCTTGAAAGTGGAATCACAGGTAACAGGGTGGTGAAGTAGGAGTTTGGCACGCTAGCCATCATTGGTGTATTGAGTATAGGAACAAAAACAAAATACTGGAAAAGCTCAGCAGTCTGGCAGCATCTGGGGAGAGAAATCAAGAGTTAAGAATTTAGGTCAAGTGACCCTTCCTCCGAACTATTGGGATGTCATGTTTCGGCTGTGCAGAACAATAGTGAGTCCACTTTTAGGATATTGAATTCGATTCTTGTCTCCCTGCTGTTGTTAAATGTGAACAGTTGTAAAACCAATTTACAAAGATGTTGCTGTGGTTGGAGGTTTTGAGTTATAGGGGAGGCAGAATAGACTGGGGCTATTTTCCCTGAAGTACCAGAGGCTGGGGGTTAACTTTATCAAAGTTTATAAAATCATAAGGGTGAATAGACTTTTCCCCAGAGTAGGTAATTCCAAATTAGAGGTCACAGGCTTAATGTGAAAGGGGAAAGATTTAACAGGGTCCTAAGGGGTAACGTTTTCACACAGAGGGTGGTGCGTGTATGGAATGAGCTGCCACAGGAAGTGGTGGAGACTGATCCAAGTACACCAATTAAAAGGTATCTATATGTATATGAATAAGAAGGGAATAGAGTTGTATGGGCAAATGGGATTAGATCAGTTTAGGCTGTCTGGTTGACGTAGACAAGTTGGACCAAAGGATCTGTTTATGTGCTGTACACGTCTATGACAATGGGGTTGTGACAAAGTTCATGATGTAGGGTTTTTTCTGATCTGTGTGGGCACCCGGCCTCTTAGTCCCCACTACACACACCTTCTTCCCTTCACTCTCACTCCACCCCCACCCTCACTCTGGCCTCACTCTCCCCCCACTCTCCTCCCTCATTCTCACCCCTAACCTACTCTCTCCCCCTTGATTCTCACTCCTCCCTCACTCTCTCCCCTCTCTCCCCTCACTGTCACCCCTTCACTCTCAACCCCCCCACACTCATCCCTTGACACTCTCAATCCCTCCACACCGAACCACATCTCTTTCATTCCCCCACACTTACCATCCTGCATGCTCACCCCTGTCACTCTCCTCCCCTCACTCTCATTCACCCCTGTGCTCTCAACCCACATATATTCTCATCTCTACACTCAACCTCCATATTCTGTGTTGTGCCCCTGCATTTTCACACTCCTGTACTCTCTCATCCTCTTTTTCGCACCTCCATGCAATCTTTTCCCCTCACAATCACTCCCCTTCACGCTGTTTCACAACTCACCCCACAAACTCTCTCACCCTCTCACACTGTCCCCTCGCACTCTTTCACCCCGTTTCAATCTCTCCCCCTCACAATCTCTCATCCCCTCTCAATCACGCCCCCTCACACTCGCTCACTCCCTCACAATCTTTCCCTCTCACACTCTCTTCACCCCCTCTTAATCTCTCCCCATCACACACACTCACCCCCTCACAATCTCTCCCCCTCACAAATCCTTCACCCCCCCTTAAACTCTTCCCCTCACACTCTTTCACCCTGCCTTAATCTCTCCCCCTCACACTCTCTCACCCCTCACACTCTCTCATTCTGACTCAATCTCTCCCCCTCACAATCTCTCCCCCTCACACTCTCTCAACCCCTCTTGATCTCTTCCCCAAACTCTCTCACACCCTCACAATCTCTCCCCCTCACACTATCTTCACCCCTCTTAATTTCGCCTCCTCACACTCTCACCCCCTCTCAATCTCTCCCCCTCACACTCGCTCACCCCCTCACAATCTTTACCCGTCACACTCACTCACCCCCTCTTAGTCTCTCCCCCTTGCACTCTCTTCACCCCCTCTTAATCTCTCCCCCTCACACTCTCACACCTCCTCTTAATCTCTCCCTCTTGCGGTCTCACACCCCGTCTCAATCTCTCCCCCTCACACTCTCACACCCCGTCTCAATCTCTCCCCCTCACACTCTCACACCCCGTCTCAATCTCTCCCCCTCACACTCTCTCACCCCATCTCAATCACTCCCCCTCACGCTCTCTCACCCTGTCTTAATCTCTCCCCCTCACACTCTCTCATCTCTTAATCGCTAGTCCTCTTAAACTCCATTCCTGATGAAGGGCTTTTGCCCAAAATGTTGATTTGCCTGCTCCTCGGATGCTGCCTGACCTGCTGTGCTTTTCCAGCACCACTCTAATCTAAACCCTCTTAATCTCTCCCCCTCACACTCACTCACCCCCTCTTAGTCTCTCTCCCTCACACTCTCTCACTCTGACTCAATCTCTCCCCCTCACACCCTCTCACCTGCACAATCTCTCCCCCTCACAATCTCTCACCCCCTCCCAATCTCTCAATCCTCTCAATTTTACACTCTCTCATCCCCTCTCAATCTCTCCCCCTCACACTCTGTCACCCCCTCTTAAACTCTTCCCCCAAACTCTCACAGCCCCTCACGATCTCTCCCCTCACACTCTCTCATCCCCTCACAATCTCTCCCCTCACACTCGTTCGCCCCCTCTTAATTTCACCCTCTCACTCTCTGTCACCCCCTCTTAATCTCTCCCCCTCTCACATCTCTTCACTCCCTTTAATCTCTCCCCCTCACACTCTCACCCCCTCTCAATCTCTCCCCCTCACACTCTCTAACCCCCTCTTAAACTCTTCCCCTCACACTCTCTCACCCCCTCTCAGTCTCTCCCCCTCACACTCTCTCACATGGTCTTAATCCCTTCCCCCCACAATCTGTCAGCCCCTCTCAATCTCTCCCCTTGCACTCTCTCATCTCTCACAATCTCTCCTCCTCGCACTCTCACCCTCTCACACTCTCTCATCCTTCAAAATCTCTCCCCTCGCATTCTCTCACCTTGTCTTAATCTCTCCCCCCCGCAATCTCTCACCCCTCTCAATCTCTCCTCCTTGCACTCTCTCATCCCTCATAATCTCTCCCCCTCACAGTCTCTCACCCTGTCTTAATCTCTTTCCCCCGCAATCTTTCACCCCCTCTCAATCTCTCACCCTCAAACTCTCTCACCTCCTCACACTCTTTCATTCGCACTCTCTTACACCATCTCAATCTCTCACCTCGCAATCTCTCACCCCCTCACAATCTCTCCCCCTTGCACTCTCTCCCCCTTGCACTCTCTCATCCCCTCTCAATCTCTCCCCCTCACACTCTCTCAATCCCCACAAACTCTCCCCCTAGCACACTCTCACTCCCTTTCAATCTCTTCCCTCGTACTCTCACCCCGTCACAATCTCTCCCCCTTGCACTCTCCCACCGTCTCTCAATTTCTCCCCTCGCACTTTCTCATCCCCTCACAATCTCTCCCCCTCGCACTCTCTCACCCCATTACGATCTTTCCCCCTCGCACTCTCTCCCCCTCGCACTCTCTCCCCCTCACACTCTCTCCCCCTCACACACTCTCACCTGCACAATCTCTCTCCCTCACACTCTCTCATCCCCTCTCAACCTCTCCCCTCGCACTCTCTCACCCTCTCTCAATCTCTCCCCCACTCTCTCACCCCCTCACAATCTCTCCCCCCGCACTTTCTCACCCTCTCACAATCTCTCCCCTTGCACACTCTCTCACCCCTATACTCTCATATCCTGACATAAAACACCAGCAGTCACCCTCGTTCTCCCTTCTCTTCACTCTCTCACACAAACTGTTTTGCTTTTGAACATTCTGTCTCCCTCCCTTACTCTCAATCTTTTTATTTCAAAGATACATTTTATTTATTTAATATACATACATAGTCACTGAAGCAGTTCGGTTCTGTGCAGTAATATATCAAGGAAGAACCAAACAAACATTGGAGTTTGACTCTATCCACCAAACAAACCAAAGGATTTCTAACTTGGATAACATTGCCAGAGGATCCAATAACTGAGTGCCTCCCCAATTACCTTCGGCAGAAGGACCTCAGACAGTGGTCTTTCCTCACTGCGCCTTGGTGGCAGCTGCTCCAAGCTTTAGTGTGTCCGTTAGCACACAGTCCTAGACCTTGGAATGTGTCAGTCTGCAACACTCGGTCGAGGTCAACTCTTTGTTCTGGAAGATCAGCAAGTATCTGACAGAACAAAGAGCGTCTTTCACCTAATTGATGTTCCTCCAGGCACCGTCATAAGAACATAAAAACTAGGAGCAAGTGTAGACCATCTAGCCCTTTGAGTCTTCTCCATCATCATGGCTGATCTTTTCGTGGCCTTAGTTCCACTTACCCACACTCGCACCATATCCCTTAATTCCTATAAGAACATAAGTCGATGCTTGTCTCAACGTGTGTCCCGGAGCACAGACCGTATAGCACAGAGTCCTGCATCACAGAGCTGCTTGGGGTGAACTTCGACAAGGACCACTGCATCTCTCTGCAGACTTCCTTCAAAAAAGGCACATTCCAGCAGGAGATGTGTGATAGTATCTACCTCCACTTAATTTCTCTCACTCTCCTCCTTCCCTCATGGTCTCTTAGATGAACTATTTGGAATGCAGTTTGATCTCCCTCCCCAAACTCTCCATCCTTGCTTACTCCCGTATTCACAGTAACTCTCTCACATTGTGAACACATGGTCCCTCTCTCTCTCTCTCACTCACCTCACTCATATCTCTGTCTGAAACATACTCATCACTCTGTAGCCTCTTGAACCTAATTCGTATAAACTGTTGTTATTGGTTGAATCATGTGCCATTCCTTCTTTTGAACAGCTTTAATGATAAATCCAAGAACTGAGTAATTGAAAATACCTAACTGATTCATGGTATGTGGTATTAATAATAAAATATGAGAAGCTCTTCTAATCATGTTAAATTATTCTGTCCATCAAACGTTTTTACCTGACCTTTGTATATTGTGAGAATTTACAATTGGATTACCCAATACAACTCTCCTATCCTGTGGTGCCATCTGCTGTCCTGTAGCAAGAGCTGTGTTCCTCAAAACATGCTTTGGAAATAATGAAAGGATTTCACGTTAAGTCATTAATGACTAGTATCCTGTGAAACCTATTAAAATCTGGGGAAAAATCTGAGCAGAAAATTAAAACCATCACACTTAACCAAAGTGACAGGTCTAATGTAGCCTATTATTTTTAATGTATTTTTCAATTAAATTTTCCACACTGGGTGTAATCTCAGTTTGGGAATCATTAAAAGTCAGATTGATTTAGTAAGGCGCAGTGAAAGTATTGTCTACAAGGGCTGAGCTAGATGGCCTAATGATCATTCTTATCATTGTGATGGTACTCAATGTATTCGATCGTATAGGTGAACCATCTGAATGAATAAAATGAACCAGACACCGCCTATTCCATTGTAGTACACAGCAGAAATACAAATAGGACCATTCTTTTCATTCAGTCCTTTACGCTATTAATATTCTCAAGCTCCCTCTCATCCCTTAAAGTTTGGCCATGGACATGACCATAAGTGGACCTAATGTACAAGGATCTGGATTTTGCAGTTGTGATGATGGTGAAGTTGTCAGTGTTCAATGTTATTGCTCCAGTCAATTTACAGCAGCTTCAGAAATATGCAAATGAGCAGCTGTATGTCAAAATTCATAAGTTGCTATTAGCAATTATACTTTTCTCGACAGGATGCAGTGTTGAATTCCACCATGATGTTTGCCTGCGTGCTTAGTGATATCACTGTCACTCAATGCCTTGAGATCCCCATTGATATCAAGTTCAAACTTGAGAGAGGAAATATTGATAATGCAGAGATCACTAGATCATTGTGGATAGCTTTCTCAAAGGGTAGCAGTAAACAGTGTATCTTCATGACTGACTGAAAGATCCAGCAATATTGAAATAGTTGTGTTGTGCCAATAAATTATTTGCCTGATCAAGGTTGGAACTGAACATTTGACAGTAAAGTATTTAAATCCATGATCCCATCCAGTGTTTGCTTTGAGGTGTAACATATTGCAGTAAAACTTGGCTTATATTCTGAACGTGAAAAATCTGCAGGAGCTTAGCATCCTAGGAATGGTTGCTTCTTACACTGCTTGGATCCAAAAATGTACAGATTAGGTGAATTGGCCACGCTAAATTGCCCGTAATGTTCAGGGATGTGTAGGTTATGTGCATTAATCAGGGGTAAATGTAGAGTAATTAGGAATGGATTTGGATAGGACATTTTGGAGGGTCTGTGTGGACTGAAAGGCCTTTTTCCACACTGTAGGGATTCTATGATTATATGATTGTCTCTCTGTTTGATTGGTGGATAAGCGTACACTTGTATAAAATGAATATTTTTTGAAAATGTTGATTTAATCTCTAAAGTGCTTTGGGAAACATCTGTGCTGGAGAGAAGGCAGAGTAAGTTAAATTGTTCTGCCCTCAATGAATTAATTCTTCACATTTTGTCCAACAACAGCCTGTTCTTTTGGCAAATGTGCCAGCATTTGTTTACAATGAGTCATAAACTCATTTCTCAAAACAAATTGCAACATAGTAGGTTATGAGAGAGAGAGAGCTAAAGGGTAATCCCAAGGATTGGCATTTTAACAAAAAACAAGATTTAGGTTTTGGTTATGCAACTTGATCAGCAGTCGAAAGGCCTGGATTATGAATATGGCCATTGTCGTTGGACAGTAATGTAATTACGTCTCTTGTCCACTATAGTGCCCACAAAACTTTACATCATTGAGATTGGCAGGATGAAAGTTGGAAAGGCTATCCAATGGGTGGGCAGCACCCTCTCCCAAGTGTGCCCAGGCAAAGAAGATGAAAATTCTCCCCATATTTTAAGCTGACAGAATATTTCTTTAAAAAGAAACCAATAGCTCCTAGTACCCAAACTCTATTGAAACATTAATAACAGGTCACTGGCCTTAAATGGACAAATTCCCAGCTATCTGGTAGCATCCCCTTTTTCTTGAATAATATTTTGTTGACCTTTTTTCATAGATACAAAGAAGACAATATTAAAAGGTATGTGTATTTAAACAGTTCAACTGCAATCACATAAATTGGAACGTGCAAACAAGCCACTCCACCCATCCAGCTTGCGTCATCCATCTAAAGGACCCCACTTGATCCATTTTCATTGTGTTAGGTGTTAGTCCATTGCATGGGATAACAACTCTGTTTGTTTGGCATTTATGTCTCCAGTGCCGAAGCTGTGGTTTCTTCAGTTTACTGTCATATTCTGGTGGTTCAAGATCTAAAAACGTCTGAAGTCCACGTTTCACCGTGAACTCCATCAACTCAAAGGCCTGATGTTCCATCTGTTACAATTGTATACTGTTATTTTGCAAACCCTTGTCACAGGTTCCTCTCCAATATTTTCACAGAGAAACTAACTGTTTTGAAGCAAATCCACTAAGTTTGTGGAGGGACAGATTCATTCAATAGGTTTCCATTCAGTCTCTGAAAATAACCTTGCATGCGTTGACATCCAGGATTCCACTCCTTCAGCCAGCTCCCCCATGAAAACTCACACTGTACCTCACGATAATGGAGTGTGCACGCATGACATCAAGGTGGAGTCCAACATGTTGCACCATTGCCTGGCTGTACCACTAGCTGCATCTCATGCCAATCGAAACCATACAATTAACACATCACGGGTCAAGTGAAACAGGAAAATGTATTTTTTTGGTGTTTTTCTTGCAGAGGTTCATTTGATGATGCTACCACCCGTTTCTACACAGCCTGTGTGGTGGAAGCTTTTGCCTATTTGCATTCCAAAGGAATTATTTATAGGGACCTCAAGCCAGAGAATTTAATCCTTGATCATCGGGGTTACGCTAAACTGGTGAGTACTCGAACATTGTGCTTATTAAAATGGACTACAGTCTTATTAGCTTCTGTAATGCCACTGGAATGGGTTTGCTGGGGCAAGGGGAAAATTAGAACCACCCTTGGCTGGCTAATTAAACCTTCAGTTTATAGAGTGCAGCACTGAATCCAATGCTAGCTAGAATTCACAAGTGGCTTAACATGGTTAATTAACCAAAGCATTTAGTTGAAAGATTGGTGAACAACATGTCCCCAGGAAATTCCCCCATGGCTACACCTCCAAGTATTCAGAGTCAACTGCCAGGTTTGAATTTAAACAATCATTTGGGAAGAAATAAAAACTGTGGATGCTGTAAATCAGAAACAAAAACAGAAATTGTTGGAAAAGCTCAGCAGGTCTGGCAGCATCTGTGGAGAGAAATCAGAGTTAACATTTCAAGTCGAGTGACCCTTCCTCAGAACCCTAGGTCAGACCTGCTGACCTTTTCCAGTACTTTCTGTATTTACTTTGGGAATAAATGTTGCATTTGCCATGGCACCAGCTCAACCAGTCAGAGTCCAAGTGCCAACCAATCAGCACCCTGTTCTCTTGCAACATAAATGGTTGTTTCCTGTGCAAAGTTCTATCCTGATGAGTGTATGATGAAAAACCTTTGACAGCTGATTTTTTTCATAGTAATACTCAAATAAATCCCAAGAACATAAGCCGTTCAATTCTTCTGGCTGTTCCTCTTCTGGCCATTATTTTACATTATAACCATTTCTGGCTGTTCCTCTTCTGGCCATTATTTTACATTATAACCATTTCTGTTTTGCTTCCATTGATTCTCAACTGGGTTCTGCACATTGGTTGTTTTTTTTTTAAGCAAATATTTTGTTTTTGATTGCTCTGCTTTCCTCTGTCCAACATGAATATGAGGCTCATATCTCAAACTCTTGGGTTTTGTTGATGAACACCATCTCCTTGGGCAGTCTCGCTCAGAGATCAAGGTCGTATATTTTAAATATTGACTTCTAGGTTCATGGTCTGGCCACAGCACGTAGAAAATCTTTTTCTTCCCGAGCTTAGATTTCCATTTCCTGTGACAATGAAAGCCTCAGGTCACAATCCATCTGGTTCAGTATTCTGCTCAAATTGTCCCAGATGTTGATTATTGGTGCAATGGTTGTGCATCAAAACCCAGATTAACTTCCCACCCTGATAGGAAAGAAATATGTTACCATCATTATAAGGAAAACTGTATACATGAATTTACATATATTGACTTCACCACTTGGCACAATGCAGTGAATGAAGATTGAGTTTGGAGTCTAAATAATGTCTATGCCAAACATTAATTAGTGTCTCTATTAGCCACTCAAAATGTTATGTTGCAAACTACAGGCCAGGAGGATTTTGCAAAGTCACAAATTAAAGCTATTTGTCTCTGTGTGACTAGGTGGACTTTGGGTTTGCCAAGAAGATAGGGTTTGGGAAGAAAACATGGACATTCTGTGGGACTCCTGAATATGTGGCTCCAGAAATCATCTTGAACAAAGGCCATGACATATCAGCAGATTACTGGTCACTAGGAATCCTTATGTATGAACTCCTGACTGGCAGGTGAGAAAATACATTTATAGTGCCCCTTGTTACCTACAGCTATTTCAATAAGCTCATCCATCCTGAACATATTACAAGGCTTGAAGGCATAGTACACAATTCCTGTCAAAATGCAGCAGCAACATTTTCTGATAAAGGACTTGTGCCCGAAATGTTGATTCGCCTGCTCCTGGGATGCTGCCTGATCTGCTGTGCTTTTCCAGCACCATACTTTGCGATTCTGACTCTCCAGTTCCATATTATTTCTCTAACTGTGAAGGGGCTGCAAACAATGCCATGTGTAAACATTTTGAAACACGCAGTCTGTCTCTTTAAAAGTCATTAGAATACAATAGACAATAGGTGCCAGAGTAGGGCATTCAGCCCTTCAAGCCAGCACCACCAATCATTATGATCATGGCTGATCATCCACAATCAGTATCCTGTTCCTGCCTTATCCCCATAACCCTTGATTCCACTATCCTTAAGAGCTCTATCCATCTCTTTCTTGAAAGTATCCAGAGACTTGGCCTCCACTGCCTTTTGGGCAGAGCATTCCATATATCCACTACTCTCTGGGTGAAGAAGTTTCTCCTCAACTCTGTTTTAAATGCCCTACTCCTTATTTTTAAACTGTGTCCTCTGGTTCTGGACTCACCCATCAATGGAAAAATGCTTTCTGCCTCCAGGGTGTCCAATCCTTTAATAATCTTATATGTCTCAGTCAGATCCCCTCTCATCCTTCTAAACTCAAGTGCATACAAGCCTAGTCGTTCCAACCTTTCAACATGATAGTCCCGCCATTCTGAGAATTGACCTCGTGAACCTACGTTGCACTCCCTCAATAGCCAGAATGTCTTTCCTCAAATTTGGAGACCAAACACTGCACACAATACTCCAGGTGCAGTCTCACCAGGGCCCTGTACAGCTGCCGATACATAAGCCATGCACCCCTGTACAATTTATCCCTGACTGCTGCCATTTATCACCTCGGGAAAGTCATAAGTTAGCTCAAACTGAATTCAAGCTCATAAACAGACTCAACAGGAGCCCTCCTGAAGAAGGGCTTATGCCCGAAATGTCGATTCCCCTGCTCCTCGGATGCTGTCTGGCCTGCTGTGTTTTTCCAGCACCACATTTTTCAACTTAACAGGAAAATAACGCTGTTACAGTTGCAATCTCAATGCTGCTGTAAATATTGATGAGAAACTACCTGCCTGGCTGACTTGGTAGCACTCTTGCCTCTGAGGCAGAAGTTGGAGCTAAAGTCTCAAATCACAGTGTGATTACACCATTCAGGCCTACACTGCACATTGATACTGATGACCTTCTCTATTGACTAAGGAACTGTCCTTCAGATGTGACAGTGAACCAACATTTCATCTGACTACTCAGGGGGACAGATAAGATCCCTTAGTCCATACTGAAAAGGGAAAAAATTGTGGTCATCTCTGTGTCTATCAATTCACCAAGCACAGTAATCTGATTAAATGACCATTTAACCCATTGCTCTTTCTTGGATCTTACTGATTAGAAATATCTAAAATAACATGACTGAAGAACCAACTGTGGATGTAGGTTTGCTCGCTGAGTTTCAAGGTTTATTTCCAAACGTTTCGTTACCTTACTAGGTAACATCTTCAGTGGGCCTCAGGTGAAGCAATGCTGAAAATTCCTGCTTTCTATTTATATGTTTGGGTTTCTTTGGGTTGGTGATGTCATTTCCTGTAGTGGTCACTTCCTGTTCCTTTTCTCAGGGAGTGGTAGATGTGGTCGAATTCAATGTGTTTGTTGTCGAGTTCCGGTTGGAATGCCATGCTTCTAGGAATTCTCATGCTTGTCTTTGTTTGGCTTGTCCTAGGATGGATGTGTTGTCCCAGTCAAAGTGGTGTCCTTCCTCATCTGTATGTGAGGATACTAGTGAGAGAGGGTCATGTCTTTTTGTGGCTAGTTGGTGTTCATGTATCCTGGTGGCTAGTTTTCTGCCTGTTTGTCCAATGTAGTGTTTGTTACAGTCCTTGCATGATATTTTGTAAATGACGTTAGTTTTGTTCATTGTCTGTATGGGGTCTTTCAAGTTCATTAGCTGCTGCTGTAGTGTGTTGGTGGGTTTGTGGGCTACCATGGTGCCAAGGGGTCTGAGTAGTCTGGCAGTCATTTCAGAGATGTCTTTGATGTAGGGGAGAACTCTACAACCAGAACTTTATCAACAAACACATTGAGTTGGACCCCATCTACCACCCCCTGAGAAAAGGAGCAGGAAGTGACTTCACCACAGGAAATAACATCACCAACCCAAACATATAAATTAAAAAGCAGGAACTTTCAGCATTGCTTCACCTGAGGCCCACTGAAGATGTTACCCAGTAAGGTAACAAAAGGTCTGGAAATGAACCTTGCAGCTCAGCGAGCAAACCTACATCCAAAATCTCAACCTGAGCTACAAATCTTCTCAAAACTCGCAGAAGAACCAATTTAACCAACTATTCTACCCTGTGTTGTTGATGGGCCCTTTTGTACAAATTAGCTTCTGCACTTGGCCACAAATAAATGTTGGAAAATCATTGGTTAATTGTGATGTAATTGGGGACACTCAGAGAATATGAAGTGTTTTATGTCAGTACAAGTTATTTCTTGTGAGAGCAGGGTTATTTTTATTCTTTGGCAAGAAACAAGCATCATGTCGAAGAAAATCAATTATAAGAATGGAATTGACATAATAATCTTGAGCTTGTATTAATTGTTTTGAGACAAGAAAAGCTAATGGTTTCCAAGTCTTAATGTGAAACTCATTCTAATTCTATGTTGCCTCTTCGTTTTCACAAAGCCCACCATTCTCAGGTCCCGACCCCATGAAGACATATAACATCATACTTCGTGGGATTGACATGATTGAATTTCCAAAGAAGATTACCAAAAATGCTGCTAACCTCATCAAGAAACTATGCAGGTGTGTTCCTACTCAATTTGGTCAGAGGAGAGATGTAAAAAAATTCAACCTATAACTGGTTAGAGTCCTATTTGAGCAATTGCCTATGTTCAACACCTAGACGAAGAAGTCAGTGCAGGTTCTCCCTCTCCTCGTGTCACTCTTATTTGTTTCGTGCTGCAAGTCAAAGCACAACCATAAAGTCGAAGTATTAAAGAGGACTTCAATCATTCAAAATGTTTTTCTGCTCTTATAACAGGGACAATCCTTCAGAAAGACTTGGGAACTTGAAAAATGGAGTTAAAGATATTCAAAAGCACAAGTGAGTGGATCCTTAGTCACACCTCTATGCAACGTTGTGTTAGAGTTAAACAAGTTCCTTTAGTATCTTGTGGCAACAATAAAGAAAACCAGTTTTTTAAAAATATGTGGGGCTCTGGATCACTATTTATACATTATAATGTAGTAATCTATGTGTTGATTTAATGAGTGGATCATCTACTTTTGTCCGCTTGCTTCAAATTGCTATTCTTCATGAAAAATTATTGACTGTGCAGTCAGTATTCAGAGGGTTTTTGTTTTTCTTGTTAGGCGACCTGAATCAAGTTTCAATTAAAATGAGTGAGTCTTCATTAACATGTACATTAAGTTACTGATGCTAGTTAAAATGTTAAGAGAGACAACCAGGAAAGAAACATTGAGACGGATTTATATCTCAGTTAAGATTGAGAAAAAAAACTTTTATAAAGTTTCTTTGAAAATGCTGCGGTTGGAAACTGGGGACTCGGATATAAATTATGCATGAGATTCCAATCTCCTTTGGTACTTACACAATGGTAGGACTTAGGCTTCTGCATTAGCCATTACGTCATCCACACTTCATTGAAAATCTCATCTTTTGTACACTTATGTTTATTAATGTGGTATTTATCAAATTAATTTCCTGTCCTGTTCCACTTGCTGTCATCCGTAATTACAGCTAAACCTGCTTCTGATCAGAAACTCTCTTGCAGCTGATTGCCATATACACAAATTTTCTTGATAAGTGAGTCACCAATTCCTTCAAGTCCTTCCCTGAAGTGCCATTTAATGCTATCCTCCCCTCAAAAACTTGGCAAATGCATTATGCCATTTCACCCACATACTGTAATTGCAACAATGAAATGCGTGGTCTTCATTATCAGGAGGAAAGCTTGTCTAAGTACACCTTTCACTACTTCCCTCTGAATTGTTTTCTTCCTTGCCACAATGTGCATGGTACTGGATGAATCAGTTAAACACAAACAATGTCAAACAGTTCTGTGCCAGAGGGATATTGGTCTTGAGATCCTAAGAAAACTCAGATTGAGTTGTGCCATTCTAAGTCTCCTTTAAAATTTATCTGAAGCATTTGTAGACTATTTCTGGTCCTTAATGCATTTGCAGATCTCAAAGGGCTTAGGGAGAACCCACAAATGACTTACAATGTGCCTGCTTTGGAAGCTTTTAAAGTTATTTGATATAAAATGGAAAATACATCAAATTTTAACAGATTTACAACAAAGGAAATTTGCTTTTCTTTTCCAGATGGTTTGAAGGTTTTAACTGGGAAGGATTAAGAAAAGGCACATTAACACCTCCAATCGTATCCAGTGTAAGTGTACAGCAGAGGTATTCTTATATAATTGCTGGTCATACCTGTTGTACCTAGGTTAAATAATTTATTAAACAGGATCTGCCAGATTTCTAAACTGTTCTCTGGCAAGTAATAACTAACTGCTATGATTCTGAGGGTGTTTCTAAGTAAGGAGTTAATGTATTACTCAAAAGCATAGAGCATTAGGGCCCAAGCTAAGGTTGATCTCTTAAAATCATTCTGATGTATCAGATTTGGAAAGTTTAAGGGATTTTTCTCTCCGTTGTGAGCAAGTGCCTTTGCACAGAATTACTGTTGGTGATGACATTTTATTTCTGATAAAGTTGAAATTACAGCTATTCCATGGCTGGCAATTATGTTCAATAATCATGATTAAAGCTCCAACACCTGATAGCTGATAGCAAATTGCCACATTTGTAATTTTCCTCTTGATACTAGTGTGACAGGTTCCATAGCAATCTTACCTCTGAGTTATGTGGTCGGCGTTTCAATGCCAGCGCATAAGTACACTGTATCGACTGATACCTCAGTGCTGTGTATATCTTGTGGCTTTTTCCTTGTGTTAACATAGTAACCTGAGACTCCAAATCAAGTTTGGTTTACATGCCAGTACATCCTGAGTTCTCTCAATGTTCAACATTTTCCCCATAACCAAATATTAATTAGCTCTTTGTAAATCTGATTTTCAGTTTGTGGGAACCCAACTGCTGTATTTGTGCTTATGACAACAATATCTAATTAAATCTGAAGGTATTTGAGGTACCCAGCCAGGTATTGATAATGTGTTCTTCAAGTCCATGTTGGTTCTTTCTCCCAAACTAATTATAACTCAAACCCAATGAAAATAAAATCATGAGCAAAGAAAATGGCACATGTTCCAGATACACAGCAAATTGGGGCGGCACAGTGGCTCAGTGGTTAGCACTGCAGCCTCACAGCACCAGGGTCCCAGGTTCGATTCCAGCCTTGGATGACTGTCTGTGTGGAGTTTGCACATTCTCCCCGTGTCTACATGGGTTGAATTGGCCATGCTAAATTGCCCATAGTGTTAGGTGCATTGGTCAGTGGGGGGATGGGTCTGGGTGGGTTATTCTTCGGAGGGTCGGTGTGGACTGGTTGGGCTGAAGGGCCTGTTTCCACACTGTAGGGAATCTAATCTAATCTCTTCAAATCTGAAGCATCTGTGGAGAGAGGGAAATAGAGTTAACATGTCCACCATTTGCGACCATCCAAAACAATAAAGGCAGAGCAGTTACAATATAAAATTGTTCATCTAAAAGAGTTGATGAGAGTGGGGACAGAGAATTAAAATGGCAAATCATTAGAAACACTGTATGACACTTGCAGATTACACGAAGGTGTTCATCAAAGTGGTCACCCAGTTGGCACTTTGTCGCCTCAGTTTAGAAGCAGTGGCATTTTGAGAAGTGAATACAACATGCTAATGGGAAAGCAATACTTTATATCACGGTTCAAGCTGGAAGGTATGCTTGGGACCTTGGACCATGAAAAGGGAGGAGATAAACTTATAATTAGACATTTTAGGTGCAGAATCAGATTTAATTCTCTATCCTAGAAACAGTGTAAAATTCAAACCTCAGCTAGTTTCCGTGTTTTCTCTGCAGCAAGATTGAATTGAGGTCACGAGCTGAGAGGAGGTTTGATATTCCTGGTTAGACACATCGTCATGTTGGAGGCCTATAGCTGGTGCTTCAGCCCATATCATCTTACTCCTGGTGTTGGCAGTCTGTAACATCATTTTCCCAAATCTGACATTTCCAGTCCTATCCTTTCTTTTAACTTCTTTACCTCTATTCAAAGTTTGTGAGAAGATTTGTTGCTCGGGTGCTCGTTGCTGTGGTTCTGTTCGCCGAGCTGGAAGTTTTTGTTGCAAACGTTTCGTCCCCTGTCTAGGTGACATCCTCAGTGCTTGGGAGCCTCCTGTGAAGCGCTTCTGTGGTGTTTCCTCCGGCATTTATAGTGGCCTGTCCCTGCCGCTTCCGGTTGTCAGTTTCAGCTGTCCGCTGTAGTGGCCGGTATATTGGGTTCAGGTCGATGTGTTTGTTGATGGAGTTTGTGGATGAGTGCCATGCTTCTAGGAATTCCCTGGCTGTTCTTTGTTTCGCTTGCCCTATAATGGTAGTGTTGTTCCAGTCAAATTCATGTTGCTTGTCGTCTGCGTGTGTGGCTATGAGGGATAGCTGGTCGTGTCGTTTCATGGCTTCACTTCACATTCAATCAGATATACGAACAAATCAACGGAACACCCATGGGCTCACCGATCTCGGGACTCATAGCAGAAGCAGTAATGCAAAGGTTAGAACAAACAGTCTTACCACAAATTCAACCCAAACTCTGGGTCAGATACGTGGATGACACCTTTGTAATCATTAAAAACACGGAAATAGAGAATACACACCGGATCATCAACTCCACACTCACAGGAATCCGATTCACGAGAGAGGAAGAAAAGGACAACCAACTCCCATTCCTAGATGTGAGGGTACAGAGAACACCAAATGGAGAATTCACCACTAAGGTACACAGGAAAGTCACACACACAGACCAAGTCCTGAACTATGAAAGCAACCACCCCAATACACACAAACAAAGTTGCATCAAGACACTATTCAAAAGGGTCACAACACACTGTAGCACACCAGAACTGCAAAAAGAGGAAGAGGAACACCTATACAAGGTATTCGCAAAAAACGGATATCCTCGCAATTTCATCAACAGATGCCTAAGAGAAAGACAACAGAATGAAGACATGCCGCAACCCAAAGGACTAGCCACACTACCATACATCAAGAACATCTCTGAAATGACAGACTACTGCGACCACTAGGACTTATAACAGCACACAAACCAACAGCCACTCTCAGACAACAACTCATCAAAACGAAGGACCCGATACCCAGCATGAGCAAAACTAATGTAGTGTACAAAATCCCATGCAAGGACTGCACAAAACACTATATAGGACAAACAGGAAGACAGCTAACGATCCGCATCCACGAACATCAACTAGCCATGAAATGACACAACCAGCTATCCCTTGTAGCCACACACGCAGACGATAAGCAACATGAATTTGACTGGGACAACACTACCATTATAGGGCAAGCGAAACAAAGAACAGCCAGGGAATTCCTAGAAGCATGGCACTCATACACAAACTCCATCAACAAACACATCGACCTGGACCCAATATACTGGCCACTACAGCGGACAGCCGAAACTGACAACCGGAAGCGGCAGGGACAGGCCACTATAAATGCCGGAGGAAACACCACAGAAGCGCTTCACAGGAGGCTCCCAAGCACTGAGGATGTCACCTAGACAGGGGACGAAACGTTTGCAACAAAAACTTCCACTTCGGTGAACAGAACCACAGCATCTTTACCTCTATGCAAGCCTTTCAATTCTCATATTTTCACACCCTTCCATTGCTTTTTATGGATGGAGATGACCTTCGTCTTTCCAGCTCTTTGAGCCGGTCATTTTAATACAGCATCCTGCTTGCATGCTCACTTGTCTGTCCTCAACATGCTGCAGTGCTCCAGTGAATCACAGCGCAAACTGGAGGAACAACATCTCATCTTCAGACTGGGCAGTTTACACCCTTCTGGGCTCAATATTTATTTCAACACCTTCAAATTGTGAACCCAATTCTTCCCTTTCTTTCAGCATTGCTTGTTACATTCTCTGTCACCCTCTCTCCCCTTCCCCCACCCCAGTGAGACTGTCTGTCTGTTCCTTCCAGTCTGGTAGGAGGCACACAATTTTCCTGCCATTCTCACATTCCAATCACTTAATCTGAACTATCAACATCCTTTCTTGCCCACCAACCACCCCCAGTATTATATAAAATGCTGGCCCCTCCACACTTCAGCTCCGATGAAAAGTCATCTGGCAGCGCTCTGATGACTAGTGCTTCCAAATAAACCTGGTGGGCTATAACCTGGTGTTGTGTGATTTTTAACTTTGTCCACCCCAGTCCAACACTGGCATTTCCACATCATAGATTTGAAACGTTAGCTTGCTCTCTCTCTATGAATGCTGCCTGATCCACTGAGATTGCCAGCATTTTTTTGTTTTCAGTTCAGATTCCAGCATCTGCAAGTAATTAAGATTCAGGCTGACCAACTTGGAACAGTTCAACAATTAGAGATTGCAAACCTAGTCTAACTTGTGGATAACTAGAGACCTGACCCACATCACAGACACTGACTGCGCATTACCTCATCCCCCACCTCTTCCTGCCTCACCCTTGGACTGGTTGTTTCTTAGCTCCTGGACTACCAATTTCCCGTCTGTTCTTTCCCGATTTCCCCAAATACCTCTTCTTTAAAATAGAGAATAGTCGAATGTCATGAGAATGTGGTAACATTGGGTATTGTTCAAAATTCACAGCTGTGCATATAGATTTACTGAACTTAGAGGCATGTTGTCCACAGTGTCCTATAATTGTTTCAAATTCTAGAGATCTATTTATATTTATAGAAGCCTAGTGACTACTATAATACCAGTTAAAAGAAATCTCATGCGATATGGTAAATATTCAGTTTTAAAGAGTAAAATGATAGAAGGTGTGATCAACAGTGCCATCAAGCAGCACCTGCTCAGCAATAACCTGCTCAGTGATGCCCAGTTTGGGTTCTACCAGGACCATTCAGCTCCTGACCTCATTATAATCTTGGTTCAAACATGGACAAAAGAGCTGAATTCCAGTCGTGAGGTAATAGTGACAGCCCTTGACATCAAGGCTGCATTCAACCAAGTGTGACACCAAGGAGCCCCAGCAAAACTGGAATGAATGGGTATCAGGGGGCAACCTCCTTGGTGATTGGAGTTGTACCTGATACATAAGAAGATGGTTGTGGTTGTTGGACGACAGTCATCTCAGCTCCAAGACATCTCTTATGGAGTTCCTCAGGGTAATGTCCAACCATCTTCAGGTGCTTCATCAATTTCCGTCCACCACAAAGTCAGAAGTGGGGATGTTTGCCGATGATCACACAACGTTCAGCACCATTCGCGACTCTTTGGACATTGCAGCAGATCATGTCCAAATACAACAAGATCTGGATAATATCCAGAGGTGACAAGTGGCAAGTAACATTCACACCACACAAATGCCAGATTATGATCATCACACAAGAGACAATCTAACCACTGCCCCTTGACATTCAATGGTGTTACCATCACTGAATCCCTCACTATCAACATCCTGGAAGTTACCATTGATCAGAAACTCACTGGACTCGCCACATATATACGGTGGCTGCAACAGCAGGTCAGAGGCTAGGAATACTGCTGCAAGTAACACACCTTCTGACTCCTGAAAGCTTGTCCACTATCTACAAAGCACAAGTCATGAGTGTGATAGAATACTCTCCACTTGCCTAGCTGAGTGCAGCCCCAACAATACTCGAAGCTTGACACCATTCAGGACAAAGCAATCTGTTTGATTGGCACTGCATCCACAAACATCCACTCCCATCACCTCCAACGCTCAGTAGCAGCAATGTGTACTATCTACAAGATGCACTGCAGAAATTCACCTTCGATCCTCAGGCATCACCTTCCAAACCCACAACCACTTCCATCTAGAAGGACCAGGGCAGCAGTTATATGGGAACACCAGCATTTTCAAGCTCCCCTGCAAGCTACTCACCATCCTGACTTGGAAATAAGTCAGCATTCCTTCATTGAGGCTGGGTCAAAATCCTGGAATTCCCTCACTAATGGCATTGCAAGTCAACCCACAGCAGGTGGAATGCAGTAGCTCAAGAAGGCAGCTCACCATCCCTGAGTGACGAGAACTCACCTACTGAGGTGGTATGGGGTGAGGTTAGAAACAGGAGAGGAGAAGTCACACTGCTTGAAGTTTTTTATAGACCTCCACAGAGTTCCGGGGAGGTGGAGGAGAGGATTGGCAAAATTATTCTGGGTAGGAGTGAAAAGAACAGGGTGGTCATTATGGGGGACTTTAACTTCCCCAACATTGACTGGAAATGCTTTAACTCTAGTACATCAGATGGATCAGTTTTTGTCCAATGTGTGCAGGAGGGTTTCCTGACACAGTATGTCGAAGGACTGACAAGAGGGGAGGCCACACTGGATCTGGTGCTTCGCAAAGAAGCAGGCCAGGTGTTTGATTTAGTGGTAGGTGAGCACTTTGGAGAGACTGACCATAATTCAGTTATGTTTAATTTTGCAATGGAAATGGATAGGTACATGCCACAGGGCAAGAGTTATCGATGGGGCAAGGGCAATTTTAATGCAATTAGGCAAGAATTAGGATTCATAGAATGGGGTAGCAAAATGCAGGGGATGGGGGCAATCGAAATGTGGAGCTGGTTTAAGGAACAGAGATTGTGTGTCCTTGATCGGTATGTCCCTATCAGGTTGGGAAGAAGTGATAAGGTGAGGGAACCGTAGTTTACTGCAGAAATTGCATCTCTTGTTAAGCGGAAGAAGGAGGCTTATGTGACAATGAGATGAATGATTCAGATGAGGCAATGAAGAGTTACAGATTAACTAGGAAGGATTTAAAGAGAGAGTTAAGAAGAGCAAATAGAGGACATGAGCAGTCTCTAGCAGGTAAAATAAAGGAGAACCCTAAAGTTTTCTATAGGTATGTGAGGAATAAAAGGATGAAGAGAGTAGAAATAGGGCCAGTCAAAGACAGAAGTGGGAAGTTGTGTGTGGACCCTGTGGAGATCGAGGGAGGTGCTAAATGAACATTTCTCATCAGTTTTCACTCAGGAAAGGGAGAATATTGTAGTGGAGAAGACTGAAATACGAGATAGTAGACTAGAAAGGATCAAGGTCCTTTAGATCCTTGGGCCGAATGGGATTTATCTGAGGATCCTCTGGGAAGCTAAGGAGGAGATGGTAGAGCTTTTGGCTTTGATCTTTGAGTCATATTTGTATATAGTTTTAGTACCAGAGGACTGGAGGATTGCAAATGTTGTACCCTTGTTCAAGAATGGCAGTAGAGATGGCCCAGGTAATTATAGACCAGTGAGCCTTACGTATGTTTTGGGAAACATTTAGAAAGGATTATAAGAGATAGGATTTATAATAATCTCGGAAGCAACAATTTGATTTCAGATCGTCAACATGGTTTCTCAAGGGCAAGTCATGACTCACAAACCTCATTGAGCTTTTGAGAAGGTGACCAAGCATGTCGATGAGGGTAGGGCATTTGACGTGGACTTCAGTAAAGCTGAAGTAGGCAGTTGGAGAAAATGCAGAGGCATGGAATTGAGGGAGATTTAGCAGTTTAGATTAGAAACTGGCTTTCTGAAAGAAGGCAGCGAGTGGTGGTTGGTGGAAAATATTCAGCCTAGAGTCTGGTTATGAGTGGTGTGCCACAAGGATTAGTTTTGGGACCACAGCTGTTTGTCATTTTTATAAATGACTTAGATGCAGGCATAGGTGGATAGGTTAGTAAGTTTGCAGATGACATTAAAGTTGGTGAAGTAGTGTAGTGTGGAAGAATGTTGCAGGTTGCAGGGGGACTTGGATAATCTGCAGAATTGGGCTGAGAGATGCCAAGTGGAGTTCAATGCAGATAAATGTGAGGTGATGCATTTTGGGAAGAATAACAGAAAGGCAGAATACTGGGTCAGTGGAAAGATTCTTGGTAGTGCAGATGTGCAGTGGGATCTTGGAGTGCATGTACATAGATCCCTGCAAGTTGCCACCCAGGTTGATAGTGCTGTTAAGAAGACATACAGTGTGTTAGGTTTTATTGGTAGAGGGATTGAGTTCCGGAGCCGTAATGTCATGTTGCAACTATACAAAACGCTAGTGCGACCACACTTGGAATATTGTGTAGAGTTCTGGTCACCCCATTACAGGAAGGATGTGGAAGCATTGGAAAAGGTGGGAGGAGATGTTGCCTGGAATGGAGGGAAGGTTTTATGAGGAAAGGCTGAGAGACTTGCATCTGTTCTCATTGGTAAGAAGGAAGTTAAGAGGGGATTTGATAGAGACATACAAGATGATCAGAGGATTAGATGGGGTATACGGTGAAAGTCTTTTTGCTAGGATGATGTTGTCAGCTTGTACGAGGGGATATAACTACAAATTGAGGGATGATAGATTTATGACAGATGCCAGAGGCAGGTTCTTTACTCAGAGAGTGGTAAGGGCGTGGAATGCCCTGCCTGCCAATGTAGTCAACTCAGCCACATTATTCAAGGATTGCTTAAATCTCCCTAAACACATGGATGATGATGGGATAGTGTAAGGGAATGAGCTTAGATTAGTTCACAGGTTGGCTCAACATCAAGGGCAGAAGGGTTTGTTCTATGTTCTCAAGGGCAACTAGGGCCAGACAATAAATGCTGGTAAGCCAGCAATGTCCATATTCCACAAAAATGAGGATTAAAAAGAGACGCGAATTTCCAATAGTCCATTCTTCAGAGGCAGTACTGTCAGACAACATCCCAACAATTTTAGAGGAGACTTGTGCTCCAGAATTAGCTGTGCCCTATAGCTCAGCTATTTTAGCACAGCTACAACATAGGCACCTACCCATCAAAGTGGAAAAAAAGTGCCCAAATACCTCCTGTCCACAAAAACAAGGACAAATCCTACCTAGCAAAATATCACCCCTAAGATCTACTCTTGGTCATTAGCAAAGTAGTGGAAGACGTTGTTGACAGTCCTGCTCACTGACACTCCCCAGGCACAGCAGCAGCCCATGCCAATACACAGCAGGGACTCAACAAGATCCAAGCTTAGGTTGATAAGTGATAGGCAACATTCATGCCACACAAGTGCCAGGCTGCTACCCTCATCAACAAGAGTGAATCTAACCAACACTCCTTGCCATTGAATGGGCTGAACCCCCACCATCAACATATATTAATAATGGGGTAAAAGGTTTTGGGGGAGCTGTATATATCTGAAAGGCTTAATAATGTGGAGTATCGTAAACACCACCCACTATAATGATGTCAAATGGACTTGTGAACAAAACTTCTACTTCTACTCTGTGTAACAATGAGTATCATACAAGAAGGTAAGAACTAAAATCAGGAGATTGAAATCTCTCTACCCCCTTTGCTCACAAGCCTGAAACGTTGATTTTCCTGCTCCTCAGATGCTGCCTGACCGGCTGTGCTTTTCCAGCACCACTCTCTCGACTACAATCAGGAGAAAGCAATTCAGCCCCTTGAGCCTGCTCTGCCATTTGACACAATCATGGCTGACCTCATTTCGGCCTTAAAGTCCTGCTCTCCATAACCCTTCAACTATTACTAATTAAAAATCTGTCTATCTCCTCCTTAAATTTACCCAGCACCCTAACAGCCACTGCACTCTGGAGTCATGAATTTCACAGATTTTTGACCCTTTGAGCGAAGTAATTTCTCCTCATCTCTTTTTTAAGTCTGCTACCCAATATCCTAAAATTATGACCTCTTCTTCTACATTCTTCTACACTGAGGAAACATCCTTTGTGCATCTACTTTATTAATCCCCTTTAGCGCCTCATTATATCTCTCAATCTTCTAAACTCATCAATGTAATCTGTATCTAGTTGATATTATGCAATAAACTATGTCTTCTTTAAGGTAATAGGCTCTTCTAATTAGATGATCAAGCGATTTTCCTCTATCACAATGGTCGTAGAGTGTGATGCTGGAAAAGCACAGCAGGTCAGGCAGCATCCAAGGAGCAATCGATGTTTCGAGCATAAGCGCTTCATCAGGAATTAGGCAGTGCTCAAGGAGGCTGAGAGATAAATGGGACAGGGTGGGGCTAGGGGGAAGATACCTGGGAATGCGATAGATGGATGAAAGTGGGGTTGAAGGTAACAGGTCAAAGAGAAGGGTGGAGCAGATTCTCCTGCTCCCTGGAAGTTGCCTGACCGACTGTGCTTTTCCAGCACCACACTCTTCGACTCTGATCTCCAGCATCTGCAGTCCTCACGTTCCTCTATCACACTAGACCAAGTACGCTGTGTACGTCTCTACATTTAGAATGAACATGGAAGCAAAAAGATCACATAGTGAGGTGCATTGTTCCAGTCATACATACACAATGGCCTCTACAACTTAGAAAGACGAGCACAGTGAATGCATGAGAACACCACCACTGGCAAGCTCCCTTTTAAGTCACATACCACCCTGACTCGGAACTAAATCACTGTTCCTTCCTGTCACATGAGGAAAATCCTGGAGCATTCTAATAGCATTTTATGTGCGCCTGCACCAAATGGACAGCCGTACTTCAACAAGGTGTCTCGCTACCGCTATCTCATGGGCAATTAGGGATGGGCAATAAAGGTTAGCCTTGCCAGCAATGCTCAAATCCCATGAAAGAACAAAATAATTTAGTTGGTGCATTTCTTACATTTGCTGCAGTGACTGAACTTAAATATTTTATTGGCTGTGGAATATTTTGGGAATTTCCTGAGGTCTTGAATGACACTGCAAAAAAAAAACGAGAACAGAAATTACTGGAAGAGCTCAGCAGGTCTGGCAGCATCTGTGGAAAGAAATCAGAGTTAACGTTTCATCTCAAGTGACCCTTCTTCAGTTCCACGGTTCTGAAGAAGAATCACTGGACCTGAAACGTTAACTCTGACTTTTCCAGCAACTTCTGTTTTCGTTTCTGATTTACAGCATCCGCAGTACTTTCAGTTTTTATTTTATACTTGCAAAAAAAGTTTTCTTTTGTTTGTTGAGAAGTAACTTGGTTGTAATGTTGCAGCCTTGCAAGTCTCCTTTCAGTACTGAAAGCGAGAGATAAGAATTCATCTACTTTGAGTTGTCAGCTGAAAATGTCATGAAGTTTCTTTTTGCAGGTCACATCTCCAACAGACACAAGCAACTTTGACAGCTTCCCTGAAGACAATGATGACCCACCTCCTGATGACAACTCCGGATGGGATGCAGATTTCTAAATCTGTCCTGCAAACTTGCTTCTGCCTTGCCTAGGACAGCATGTTGGTCAGAGGAAAGTGGAAAAGAGACTGCCAGTAAATGGGAAAGAAAGCAGAAAGAGGATTAGTGCTCTGGATCACCATGATGCCTTGACTGATGCCTGCCCCACTGACAATGGCGGAATTAGGAGCGACGCCGTTAGATAATTGTGATGGTGTTCCTTTCAAAAAAGAAACACTCTAGATCTGAATCGAAAAGTAGCAACTTAGATGGTGGTCCTAGAGCAACCTGTTTTATTAGCATACATGTAAGGCTTTCCCTTCATTGAGGTGACTATTGCTTTTGCTCCAGAGACCAAGTAATACTCAAAAAGGTTATAAAATGGGTCATTTGAAACCAGTAAACTTAAGGGTTTTTTTCTAATTAAAATAAAAAGACAAATGTAGGTATTTATTCAGGGGATTTATATTCAGGGGACTATGATACTTACTATAGAATTGAATTCGGGATGTTCCCACTCAAGTGCAAGTACGCACATCTGCGTGTGTGTGAGAGACAAGCGTGTGTATGTATCTCCACCCCCCTCCAAAAGGACCATTAAACCTCACTTTTCACATTAAGTCACTTTATTCATTATTAGTCTGGATACTACATCTCTGTTCCAATGATATATTTAATAGTGGCATCAATATTTATATGCATAAAGCACAATTGCTGTTGCTATTGGGACTTTGTTTCCACTCGAATATGAGTGCCTGCCTGATCAAATACTATTAAAATGGTCTCCTATAAGTTGTAAAGGCCAATACCTTTCTCTGTATCACAATGTAGAGATACTGACAGTCAAATACTGCCAGAAGATGCATTTTAATAGTCATCGTTTGTGTTTGACATGCCACTGCATTTAAATGCTGGCTGAAAACTATGGGCTCATGGAACTGTGTCTAATAATTTGTTATTACAGTTAGATTTCTAAGTCATGCTGCTCAAAGGTGTTTTTATTTTAAATCTAGCCTTTTATTTAAGATTTCCTTGAATAGAATTCTGACCTCCTTCCCAGTCAAAAGCTTCAAAATGGATCAAATGTAAGTAATGAACTTTTTTTGAATCCAAGCCAATATCCCTCAAACAACATCAGCAAATTAATCATCCAGTTGCATATCTCATTGCTGTTTAGGACCATGTTCTGCACAAAGTGTTGCATTTCTACATCATTTCTTTTCAAAATATATCTCTGATTGACTGGATGGTAGTTTTGGACAACCTGGGATTTGGGCAGGACTTGTATCAAAGTAAAAGGGGGTCAGTTAGCACAGTCGATGAGACAGCTAGACACAGAGTAACACCAACAAGTGGGTTCAATTCCTGCACTGGCTGAGGTTACCATGAAGGACTCTCCTTCTCAACCTCTCGCCTTATCTGAGTTGTGTGGTCCTCAGGTTAAAGCGCCACCAGTCGTTGCTCTCTCTCTCTCTCTCTCTCTCTCTCTCTCTCTCTCACACACTAATAAAAGACCCATTGGAACATTGGACTATGTGGACTTTACTTCATCAGTGCAATGTTTTTCTTCGTCTACTCTTCTGTGCTATTGTAGAATGACACCACTAAAGGGGACAAAGTGAGAAGTTGGTCACTACCAATCATCCACTAATCTCACTAATTACCTTACATATTAATCACCCTCAATACTAACAAGGTGTCACTTTGAATTTAATCTCAAGTCTTTATTTAAGGGTAAATGCTCTTTAGAAAAACATGGATGTAATCCTTTATAGCCCACAATTCACCTGGGTATTGCTTTGGAAGCCACCATAAAAATTCTTTAAGCTGTAGGTGTGAAATGACCAACTCTCCTTTGGCAATACAAAGTCCTGCAAAATTAACGAAAAAGCCGAACATATTTTCTCAGTGCACATTCCAATATTTAAAGATGCCACACATCTACCAATCATGATTTTTTTAAAAATCAGCAATGTTTAAGTATTTCTTGGGCTGTTTTCTTTAATTATGCTCTCTCTGTATCGATAAATTCATCAAGAGTGTCAGGGTTATAATGTAACTTCTATTACTGGTGAATTGTGAAAGATGAGCATAGAAATAATGGAGGGAGACCTGTAAATACAATGTGAAAGTGAAGGAGGAAGCTCTGGATACAATCTCATGTGAAGTAGCAACCAAATACTGTGGGTCAAGAGGGTTTGTCATATTTGCAGCTTTGTATTTTCAAAATATTGTATCTACTGTTTTTATTTAATTGGACCACAAGCTCCATATTATTGTAAATAAGTTGATCTGTTTTGGGTGTTGAGACTCTGTCTGTGATTTAACACCTTTTTTTTCTTTTTAGTTGACTTGATGCATTTTCCATATTATAAAAGAGCCCAATGCTGTTGAACTAACTGTAAGATAAAGTCCAAAGGCTTTATCTGCCTAAAACAAATTCTAATTTAAAGACCATAGGTTAGACAAGCTTTGGCATTGTCTCAAGTGCCTTAAAACACATGGCATCCAAACAAATTTATAAATTTGGCCTTTTGCTGCGTAAATTTAAAACAAAAACAAACAAAAAACCTCAAGGATCAATCCTTCTTAGCTGGCTTCTGTATAAATTCTCTGTTCTGTAAGGTTCAATAGGCTTTTTTGTCAATATGATGTACAAGTTACAGTAAATATCCTGTGATACCAGAAGTTATGTTCAGTTTTAGGGAGGCTGTGAGAATGATGATGACATAGTGCATCATTTCTGTGAAATGTGTGCACATGCAACAAAACAAAAGTCACATGACCATAACTACCGTTACTTTGGCTGACACATGGAAGCCTATCGTCTTTTAATATACCGCTGTTGCAAAATGTTAGGGTATAAGTATCTCCTTAATGTTGTCAAATTACAATGTGACCCTGGTGAACATTGTTCAAAATCTTTCAGGATAACTGTAAACTGTCTCATCAGAGTACTGTGTTCAAGCATTGGCTTAACATAGCTGATACCCACTTTTAAAGATCTATATTTCCCATCTCTATTTAACTCGAAGTTTATCATCAACTGTTCCAACTTACTGAACATTTATAAATTTATATGAAGTATTTGTTGGGAGTTGTTTCCAATTTAGTCTTTTTTTTTCCTGTTTGGATAGATGAGCATGGCGAATTTGTCAAAATGTATATTTTGTCACTGAATGCTGTTCACAGGCTTGTTGCACTCCTTTGGTTGTAGATTTTTAACTTTTACATATTTAATTGTCCCTGATTTTGTCTTGTATCTCCCTGCAGCTGTTAATGCAGAGTGCCTGTTATATACTTTCTAGAGCTAAAATAAAGATGATTACTTTTGAACTATTTATATGAAAACTCTTTGAGTTTCAATGTTTAAAAGATTGCATGAAAACCCAATCTTTAAAACTCCCCTGACAGCTAGGTGAGTAAAAATCAGCAAACAGACTCAGTTAGACTCTTAAAACAGAGAAATTGTGACTATACACATTAAATTTGGATAGGCCATAATGATATTGAGTGAGTTAGGTTATCAAAGATGAGAATATGATGACAAGGAAGTGCAACAGATGAGATATAAGTTAAAATAGGGAATAGAGAGCAGCAAAGAAAGGACTGGGGAGGCAACAAAATATGTTGAATTGGTGCTTCCAATCAATGACGCTGGTTTTCCGTGCATTTCACCTCATATCAATACAACCAGAGCAAACAATTGAATAATTCAAGAACCAGTTGGAGTTTTCATAACTGCAATTTCCACAACCTTTTGTGTTAGGAGAGAGTGAGTTAGTTTCAAAAACATTGCACGTGAAGCATGAGATATAAGACCATGAGATTTCGGAGCAGAATTAAGCTATTTGGCCCATTGTATTTGCTCCATTGTATTTGCTCCACCATTCAATCATGGCTTATATGTTTTTCAGCTCCATTCTCCAGCCTTCTCCTGGTAACCCTTGATCCCCCTGATAATCAAGAACCTATCTATTTATCTTAATGATTTGCCTCCATGCTATTCTGCAGCATTGAGTTCCACAGATTCACCACCCACTGGGTGGAGAAATTCCTCCTTCACTCTGTGGCTATGCCATCCGGTCCAAGCCTCTATTGGAACCATCGTCTCCATGTTCACGCTATCCACATCTCTTGGTATTCTGTAAAGTTTTCAATTAGGTCACCTTTCTCTTTCTAAACACCATCAAGTTCAAATCCAGAATCCTTAACCTTTCCTCATACGACAAGCCTTTCATACCCAGGACCATTCTTGTGAACCTGCTCTGGAGTCCCTCCAATACCGGCACATCCTTCCTGAGATATGAGGCCCAAAACTGCTCAGAATATTCCAAATCCTGTCTGACCGGAGCCTTATATTATCTCAGCAGTACATCTCTGCTCTTGTATTCTAGCTCTCTTGAAATGAATACTAACACTTTCTAACTGCCAACTGAACCTGCATGTTAACCTTAAGAGAATCCTGAACTTAGACTCCTAAGTCCCTTTGTGGTTTAGATTTCAGAAGAATTTCTCTACTTAGAAAATAATTTACTCCTCTAGTCTTCCTACCATCTGCCATTTCTTTGCCCATTTTCCTGGCCTGTCAAACATATTGGTATTATCAACATTGGCAAAATCTGCCTTCAACCAGTGAAATAAGGTAGCAAAAAGTGTTTTGTTTGCCTGCACAAAAAACAAGTTTTAATCAGTGTCAATTCACCATCTGTGAGTGATGTTTTAAACTGATTGAAAATGACTTTTAGAAAAACATAAAGGTATGGGCTCAATAGCCAGTCGCTTGGGAACTTTTCAAAAATCAAAACTTTTCAAAACATACCTTTTGCTGACCTTGTACATAAACATTCCACTTTAATTTGTAAAGCTTCACTGAAGGATTGCAAGTGAACACCATGAGCAAAACTTTTAGTGGTGATTCCTTGTTTCTAGAGCAATGCTTTTAAAGCTAATTCAAATTGTACAGAGTAGAACTTGCCCTTAAAATTTTACCTTTTGTATTTGTTACACTAATATCAGCCAAATTACACCAAAAGATAAGATGTTACCATCAGAATGGAAACACAGACCATTGTTTTTGCTATTTGGGATTGTCAAACCTATATTGCTGCATTCAAAATGAATGTTTGATTATGTGGCAATATCTTCATTTCCACACTAAAGCCTGTCACTGTCACTTTAAGAATGGCTAAACAGCACCAGACATAATTAAGGTCGGGGGTTGGACTTTCAGATTGTTTTAGGCTATGCTATTTTTGGAGAGTTTCATGATAGTTGTCCTATCATGGCTCACAGTGACTATTCTCACCCTACTTTCCACTCCTCACCTCATTAATTATACAACTGGCCTCTTTGATGTCCTTCTCATTAAATTATAATAAAGGCGAAACTCCCACCACTGCCATTGTATACTTCCTGTGTGTAAGCCGACAGTGTCCTATTTAAAGCCCAACTGCACACCACTTCAGTTGCTGCAAGCCAGAAACAGGTACCAAAGTGTTTCAGAAAGGGACGTTGACATTCTCCTTTCCAGACAGGGGCCAGGGTGATCATGAAAAGGGGTATCCTCTACCCAGCAAACCACTACAGAACATTAAGGGACCAAACAAAACTGACGTGGAAAGAGGTAACAACCCAGGTTTGTGCTTTCAGGGTCAGATAGAAGAGATAGCACTGCAGGGAGAGGTCAATGGTCTTGGTGCTCTGCAAGATTAATGCTATCAGCTTCTCTCTACTACTACACTCACAGTAACTCTGCCAATGGACACAAACCCCACTAATGCTTGTGGGCTACCAACCTCACTATTGTATGCAGCATTTCCATTGAACAGCTCTCACTCACCCCAAATTTTGTGACAACTAACCCTTCCTGCCCTCTGGCTAAAATCTATGCAATCCACAGAGGCTGATGCCTCCAAGTGATCACAAAATGAGTGAGTGCTAAAGAATGAAGCTTAGAGCTAGGAAATCACTGCGTCTCTGTGCACGAAACAAATTGGGAGGAGTTTGCAAGTTAGCAGTGTCCCTGAGCTCTGACACGGAGACCTGAAGAGGATTCTGAGGTCTGCTATAATAATGCGGTGAAGCTGGTGCAGGAAGGCACTGTCCATTGAGCATTCGGGGACATTAGAATGGAGAGCCCAGAGTTAACAAGAAACAAGCTGCATCCACCACACTCAAACTTTCATGTTTGGAATGGTCACCATCCAGATTTTTGGGAGAGGAGGGAAGAATGCAAGCCGCCTATGAATGAGGCAATTATGTCATTAATGAGATAGCAAATAAATGGAAGTAAGGTAGTAACCAATTATTGATGTTGAGTATTAGTTTTTTTTTTACTCTCACTGTATTTTCTCACATTATCCACATTACTGAAGGCATACCTTTGCTTCAGAAGTCTTGCCTATTTCCAAAAGATTTTTCTTCAAATTCCAGTTGAAATAGAGTGGAATTAGACAAACCTGTGCAAAGATTGTGGAAGTTATGATAAAGGTATATTACAACCAAATACTCTTAAGCATAGAGTAATACAGCATGGAAACAGACCCTTCCATCCAACTCATCCATGCTGCCCATATCCTAGAATAAACTGGTCCCACTTGCCTGCATTTCGCCCATATCACTCCAAACTTTTCCTGTTCATTGACTTATCCAAATGTCTTTTAAATGTTGTAACTGTACCTGCATCCATCACTTCCTCTGACAGTTCCTTCCACCCTCGAACTGCTCTCATGCCCTTTTTCAAACTTTCTCCTCTCACCTTAAAAATATGCTCCCTAGTTTTGAACTCCCTCAACCTAGATAAAAGACCCTTGCTATTCACCTTATCTAGAACCTTCATGATTTTACAAACCTCTATAAGGTCACCCCTCAATCTCCTACTCTCCTGTGAAAAAAAATCCCAGCTTATTATTTATATCTCAAACCCTCCATTCCCGGCAACATCCTGATAAATATTTTCTGAACCCTCTCTAACTTAATAATTTGCTTTCTATGGCAGGACGAACAGAACTGCACACAGTACCCCAGAAGGGGCCTCACCAACATCCTGTAAGACCTCAACATGACTTTCCAAATCCATTACTCAAAGGTGTGAGCAATGAAGGCAAGTGTGCGAAATACCTTCTTAATCACTCCATCTATTTGTGATGCAAAGTTCAAAGAATTGTGTACTTGAACCCCTATGTCTCTTCCAGTTCTACAACACTACCCAGGGCCCTACCATTAATTGTATAATCTTTGAGATTTCCCTGACCTTCTAAGCAGATCCGTGGTTGAATTCCATCATAATGTTGGATATGTTTGATGATGCTTTCAGTGTCCCATTTCATTATAATTCCTCACATAATGAAACAATTTGTGCTTTCATGTACTATGGTTGATTATCATTTAGGTTGAGCTAATATGTGACAAGTAACATTTGTGCCACAAAACTGCGAAGTCATGTACATCTCCAACAAGACACAGCCTAACCACTGCCCCTTGACATTTAATAGAATTATCTTTTTCTAATCCCTCACCAACAACATCAGAAACTGAACTGGATCAACTTCATCAATTCTGTGGGTACAAGAACAGATCGGTGTCTGAGTATTCTACATGAAGTAATTCACTTTCGGAATCCTCAAAAGCACAAGTCAGGCGTGTGACAGAATACTGTCCACTTGGCTGGTTAGGTGCAGATCCAACAACTCTCAAGAAACTTGACATTATCCAGAGAAAAGCTGCCCACCTGGTTAGAACCTCATCTCCCACCTTAACACTCATTGCCTCCATTTCTGTTGAACTATGACTGCGGTGCACAGCATATAGAAGATGCAATACAGTAAGTTACCAAAGACTTCTTTGAAAACACAACCCAAGTGTGTGACTTCTACAAGGCCAGTAGAGACATAAAAGCACCATCAAGTTGGTTTGCACTGCTGCCTCACAGCGCCACAGACCCGGGTTCAATTCCCGACTCAGGCGACTGACTGTGTGGAGTTTGCACGTTCTCCCCGTGTCTGCGTGGGTTTCCTCCGGGTGCTCCGGTTTCCTCCCACAGTCCAAAGATGTGCGGGTCAGGTGAATTGGCCATGCTAAAATTGCCCGTAGTGTTAGGTAAGGGGTAAATGTAGGGGTATGGGTGGGTTTCGCTTCGGCGGGTCGGTGTGGACTTGTTGGGCCGAAGGGCCTGTTTCCACACTGTAATGTAATCTAATCTAATCTAAAAAAAGTTCCCCTCCAACTCTCAAACATCCTGACTTGAAAATATATCGCTACCACCAAGTTGAAACCCTCGAACCTCCTACATGCTGCAGTGTGAGTACATTCAAAAGAGTGGCTGCAGCAATTCAGGCAATGGCTTATTGGTTAGACTTACAAGTTCCACTGATTACATTGGTTTAGGTAAGCTCTTTAAATTACCAATTTTCTTTGGTGCACAGACACTTTGAAGCAAATCGTATGCTAGAGGTTATTAAGGTGGACAAATCCCCAGGACTGGATGGGATCTATCCCAGGTTGCTGAGGGAGGCAAGAAAGGAAATAGTTGGGGCCCTGACAGATATCTTTGTGGCATCCTTAAATACACGTGAGGTGTCGGAGGACTGGAAGGTTGCTCATGTTGTCCCCCTGAACAAGAAAGGTAGTAGGAATATTTCAAGAAAATACAGACCAGTGAGCCTGATGTCTGTGATGGGGAAGTTGTTGGAGAGGGTACTGAGAGATAGGACCTATTTATATTTGGAAAGGAATTAGCTTATTGGTGATGGGCAACATGGTTTTGTGCGGGGGAGATCGTGCCTTACCAACTTGATAGAGTTCTTCGAGTAAGTGACCAAGTTGTTAGATAAAGGAAGGGCTGTTGATGTCATATACATGGACTTTAGTAAGGCATTTGATAAGGTTTCCCATTGTAGATTAATGGAGAAAGTGAAGTCACATGGTGTGCAGGGTGTTCTAGCTAGGTGGATAAAGAACTGGTTGAGCAACAGGAGACAGAGAGTAGTAGTTGGAGGGAGTTTCTCAAAATGGAGAAAGGTGACCAGTGGTGTTCCACAGGGGTCAGTATTGGGGCCACTGTTGTTTGTAATATACATAGTGGGCAGCACGGTGGCACAGTGGTTAGCACTGCTGCCTCACAGCGCCAGAGACCCGGGTTCGATTCCCGCCTCAGACGACTCTCTGTGTGGAGTTTGCACGTTCTCCCTGTGTCTGCCTGGGTTTCCTCCGGGTGCTCCGGTTTCCTCCCACAGTCCAAAAATGTGCAGGTTAGGTGAATTGGCCAAGTTAAATTGCCCGTAGTGTTAGGTGAAGGGGTAAATGTAGGGGAATGGGTCTGGGTGGGTTGCGCTTCGGCGGGTTGGTGTGGACTTGTTGGGCCGAAGGGCCTGTTTCCACACTGTGAGTAATCTAATGTAAGTAATCTAAATGGTTTAGAAGAGGGCACTGTTGGTATGATCAGCAAGTTTGCAAATGACACAAAGATTGGTGGAGTGGCAGAAAGCATAAGGGACTGTCAGAGAATACAGGAGGATATAGATAGACTGGAGAGTTGGGCGGAAAAGCGGCAGATGGTTTTCAATCCAGAAAAATGTGAGGTGATGCACTTAGGCAAGTCTAATTCTAGGGCGAATTATACAATGAATGGAAGAGCCTTGGGAAAAGTTGATGGGCAGAGCGATCTGGGAGTTCAGGTCCATTGTACCCTGAAGGTTGCTGCACAGGTGGATAGAGTGCTCAAGAAGGCATATAGTACGCTTGAGTATAAGAGCTGACAAGTCATGTTAAAATTGCACAAGACATTGGTTTGGCTGCATTTAGAATACTGTGTACAGTTCTGGTCGCCACATTACCAAAAGAATGTGGACGCTTTGGAGAGGGTGCAGAGAAGGTTTACGAAGATGTTGCCTAGTATGGAAGGTGCTAGCGATGAAGAGAGGTTGAGTAGGTTAGGTTTATTTTTATTAGACAAAAGGAGATTGAGGGGGGACCTGATTGAGGTTTACAAAATCATAAAGGGTATAGACAGGGTGGATAGAGACAAGCTTTTTCCCCAGGGTGAAGGATTCAAGGTGAGAGGTGGAAAGTTTAAGGGGGATACACGCGGCAAGTACTTCACACAGAGGGTGGTGGGCGTTTGGAATGCATTACCAGCAGAGGTGGTAGAAGCAGGCACAGTAGATTCATTTAAGATGCATCTGGACAGATGCATGAGTAGGTGGGGAGCAGAGGGATACAGATGCTTAGGAATTGACCGACAGTTTTAGACAGTACATTTGCATCGATTCAGCCTTGGAGGGCCGAAGGGCCTGTTCCTGGGCTGTAAATTTTCTTTGTTCTCTTTGTACTAATACTTAATTTATTAAAAAACTCACCACTACAATATATATATATAATTCACTATCTACTGAAGCCATTTTATCACTCAGCATTTTGAAGTGACTTTAAATCAAGTAACTCCAGCAGACAATTGAACACATGTTACACATGCTTATTATTATTGCTAAACCTACTTTCAGCCATATTTTAAAAAAAGACTTCATAGTTTACCACTCCAATGTGTTGAGGAGCACTTCTTCATTTTAATGGAAGCCTTCCCATTTGCGATTACAAAAAACACTTTCAACAAAACTCGAACTGGTGCAAGTATTGTTGCCTGGATCCCCAAAAAATGAAACCTACCGAGAAAACATAGATGAATTGATCTTCCAATAGCCCCACGTAGAAGCAGGGCCGGTAAAAGGAAAAATTTAAACAAAACAACTTTCAATATAGCGTTGTGGTTAATCTTAAAATCAGACTTAGTTCCATGCTCAGTTATTCACTCCAAACCAAAAATGTGAGCAGCTACTGTGAGACAGATATAGAAAACAAATTCAAGTCGACAAGAATATTTTGTCTTCTCCATTCTGCTCTGTTATCGTGAAGGTTGGATCAAATTGCCATCGCCATTGGCTCACTCACCAAAGCAAACCTTATGTGTCAATGACCAGAATGTACTGTTCATTCACACAGTTGATTTGGGAGGGACTGAAATATAATGTAGGTGAAAGTGAGGACTGCAGATGCTGGAGATCAGAGTTGAGTGTGTGGTGCTGGAAAAGCACAGCAGGTCAGACAGCATCCAAGGAGCAGGACAGTCAATGTTTCAGGCAAAAGCCTTAATCAGGAATGAGAAATATAATATACTGATCAACTCTAAATCTACTTCCCTGAAATGTAAAGCATTGAGGGTCAAGGTATGACTTTCTCTGGACTGTAAAGAGTAAAATTCAAGATTAGAACATTTTTGCACAGTACCTTATAAAATAGACAGTGTTGTTTGATCCAGAAGCTTAGCTAAAACAGAATTAGGCTTTTTACTTCAGAAGAAATGATTGTGGGGGAAGAGAAATATTGAGTCACATGTTGATATAATCTCCTAACTGGAAATTGGACAAATGAATCAAGTTGAACTGAACTGAAGTTAAATTCCAGTTTTAGTGCTAAACAGTGGCCAATGTTAAGCACAAGTGATTAGCAAAGGAACAAAGGCAAGCATGTGGAGATTTCCCCTTCCATGCATGGTGGCTCTCAAAGCAGAACTTAGCCCTTAACTTTTATGTCAAAGAATATTTTGCCATTCTGCATTTAACCATTGTTGGACTTTTTAAAGGAATTGTTATTACTGCTCTGGACTGAAATAAATGTTCATCAGTAAGCAGGATCTAGCCACAGTACTATTTAAAGCAATCCTGTTTCTTGAACTGATTGCAAGCATGTAATAATATAGACAAAAGATTCACAGATATGTCAACCTTTACACCTTGTAGAGATCACAATAACAAAACTAAAATCTTAAATTTAAATCCAGCTCACTTTCATAAAATAGCAAAGTGTGTTTGATATAGGAAATGGTTAAATCTACACACAGCATTCTAGAATTACTTTTCTTACCTTGTCAGGGAAACCTTACCCTCAGCAGCACATGTTGAGAATCAGGATGTGTGCCACATGTGATCTTCAGACCATTGATTTCAATGGTTGTTAATGTTTAATATGGCACTGACCTAAACTTCTGAATTTTCTCCCCATTTGATGAGGCATCTGTACTGACAGATAGAGAAGATGTTCTTGACTGAGCTTATTAACTGTGACCACTGCTCCAGTTCTACTGCAGATACCAGTCAGTGTCCAATCTTTGGCTGGTTGGTATGAGTTAATACTGACAAGGAGCTGAGCACAGGCATGTTTTGTTTCACGTAATCTTAGTTCTATTCTCCATGTCAGTTAGATTAAATGCTTGGGAATACAAAAATGCATTGAAATTCCCAAGACCATGTGCATACTTTTAATATGGATCATTTCCTTAATCGTGAGCTGAACTGGGTCCACTGAAAATTCACTGTGGTGAGACTACCAGCTGGGCTGGGCCATTATCTCTTTCTTCAGCGAGCTCAGGAGTGAAATGCTACATTCACAATAAGGTGAACCCAAACCATTCGGTTTCAACAAACAAAAAGAACTATGGATGCTGGAAGTCAGAAATTGCTGGAGAAACTCAGCAGATCCGCAGC